>NC_059125.1:132436111-132523611 GCF_020740685.1 Jaculus jaculus
AGAAACAAAGTAAAACACAATACACTGTTCTACCAAAAAAGTAAGGAGTATAAGGAATTATGAACCCAACTGAGTCCCCTGAGAAGAAGCAGACCGTATTACCTTTCTCTTTTCCTTTAGAGTATTTCCCTTGTATAGAACTGAAGAACTACTGTATGTTTTTTAGCAAAGAAGTGTAATCTTACCAAAGAAGGATGCACTGAAGAGTGAATTAAAATTTTCCATGAGTTTAAATTAGTTTTAAATAGAATTTCTATAGAATTTAACTTACAAACACAAATTAAATTATTTTGATATCCATTTGGAAAGTATAATATACATGCATAAGAAAACCTCTTAAGGGGGGTTGAGACACGGCTTAGCAGTTAAGGCGCTTGCCTGCAAAGCCAAAGGACCTCTGTTTGATTCTGCAGGAACCATGTTAGCCAGATTCACAAGGGAGCGCATTCATCTGGAGTTAATTTGCAATGGCTGGAGGGCCTGATGCACTCTCTCTCTCTCTCTCTCCCTCTTGTTCTCTCACTCTGCATCTTTTCCTCTCTCAAATGAATAAATAAAAACAAAAATAAAAACACTAAATAAAAGAAAACCTCTTAAGGAATTCTAGCCATACTCACTGCAATGGATAGATCCAACTATAATTTCTTTTCTTTCTTTCTTTTTTTTTTTTTTTTGTTTCTGTGATGTAGGTTTCCACTCAACACCAGGCTGATGTGGAATTCACTATGTACTCCCAGGCTAGGCTGAAACTCATGACAATACTCCTAACTCTGCATCCCAAGCGCTGGGATGAAAAGTACGAACCACTACACCTGGCCCAATTATAAATTCTGTCACATCATACAAGTAAATGAAAGAATCATTGAGGATGGGAAAATGACACATTAGTTAAAGGCTCTTGCTTGTAAAGGCTGCTGGCCTGGTTTCCTTTCCTCAGCTACAGAAGTAATGCAGGATGCAAAAGTGGTGTGATTGTGTGGCATTTCTTTGCAGAGGCAAGTGACCCTTTCAAACCCAAACACATACAAACACAGACACACACACACACAATCATTTACTCAAGTAAATGAATAAATGTTTTGAGAAAAGAAAAATTCTAAATGTTTCTGAATTCATAGCTCTGTACAACCTTGGGAAAAAGAAATGCCTTTGCTTTGTCCTCGAGAGTATTTCCCTTACATACAGTTGACAAAAAGTCAGTGTGCATTATTAAAATGATGAAATAACACCTTCTAATGTATTTTCTCAAAATTTATGAAATTATTGTGATTATGAAGTTATGTAATTTTTGTAATTTTCCACCTAATTTCTCTAAGTCTATTAATGTGTTCAAGAAGGCAGTTTAACCTTACCTGATATACGGCATGTTTTCTGTCTAAGAACATATTTCTCAAGGTTACTCTTCATAGAGAAATCTTTGGCTTCATCCAGAACACACTTTCCTTTTGCATTTCCAAACAATGTGTCAGCTCCATTCAAAGGAAGTGACTCCCCCTCCTAGGAAAAGATTGTTCAAGGAAAGTAGACAAGACAAAGAGTGTATTATTCCAGATGTGTGCTGGTGCACAACGCAAAGCAACAGCAAATATTCTGTCCACAACACAGAATCTGGGATTACCTATAAAATCCTTGCTCAATATAAAGTCATTGTTACTGACATGATTTTATTTTTCTTTTTATTTGTTTTTCGAGGTAGGGTCTCAGTCTAGCCCAGACTGACCTGGAATTCACTATGGAGTCTCAGGGTGGCCTTGAACTCATGGCAATCCTCCTACCTCTGCCTCCCGAGTGCTGGGATTAAAGGTGTGCGCCACCACGCCTGGCATGATTTTCTTATACAAATATCTTTTCTCTTAAAAACACTAAGATGGGGGCTGGAGAGATGGCTTAGCGGTTAAGCGCTTGCCTGTGAAGCCTAAGGACCCCGGTTCGAGGCTCGGTTCCCCAGATCCCACGTTAGCCAGATGCACAAGAGGGCGCACGCGTCTGGAGTTCTTTTGTAGAGGCTGGAAGCCCTGGCGCGCCCATTCTCTCTCTCTCTCCCTCTATCTGTCTTTCTCTCTGTGTCTGTCGCTCTCAAATAAATAAATAAATAAATAAAAATTTAAAAAAACCACTAAGATGGAAAACAGAAAGAAGAGAGTGGAAGGAAAGAAAAAAAGAGAAATAGGAAAAGAAATGATGTAATGTGAAGGGAATGGTACTTTTCCTTTCCAGTCTTCCTCCATGAAGTCCATACATTCATTCTAGTCATGAGGCAGGAAGTAGATGAAAGGTTTCCTGGGACTGGTAGACTCAGGGCCTTTGGGGAGTGTCAGCTAACAACTGTGAGTTTTCTTTCAGGAATAATAAAAATGTTCTAAATTAGGTGATAATGATGGTTAACCAACTCTGTGAATATAACAAAAACAACTGGATTGTATACTTCTGAGTGATTTGTTTGTTTTTTGAGGTAGTCTACTGTAGTCCAGGCTGACCTGGCATTCACTATGGAGTCTCAGGGTGGACTTGAACTCATGGCGGTCCTCCTACCTCTGCTTTGTGAGTGCTGGGATTAAAGGCATGTGTCATCATGCCCAGCCTGAATGAATTTTGTAGTATGTCAATTATATATTAATAGACATACTTTTAAAATAAGTTTGGGTGAAGTTTCCTCTATTTCTATTTTGTTGCCCCAATTTTTCCTTTAAAATTTTAAAACTGCAGGTGAAGTGCAGTCTCTAAAGTACTTGCCCCTCAAGCAAGAAGATCTTATCCCAGTACCAACATAAAAAGGCTGGGCATGGTAACACAGCCTCGTAATTCCTGTGCTGGGGAGGCATAAATAAGAGGATCCCTGGAATTTTCTGCTGAGCCTAACTGGTGAGTTTCAGACTAGAGAAAGATCTTAGCTTTAAGAAAATGGTTGTTGGAGCCAGGCATGGTGGCATATGGCCTTCTTCCCCAGCACTTGGGAGGGAGGCAGAGGTAGAAGAATGGCTGTGAGTTCGAGGCCACCCAGACTACATAGTGAATTCCAGGTTAGCCTAAAATAGAGTAAAACCCTACCTTGAAAAGCCAAAAAGAAAAAAGTCAAAGGGAAGCTGTTCACACACACACACACACACACACACACACACACACGCACACTTACTTACTTTATCTCTGTGGTGCTGGTGATTAAACACAAGGCTTCATGAATGCCAGCAAAATATACTACTACTGATCTATTACCACCACCCCCAGACTGGTAAATACATTTTAATATAATTTAAAAATGGATATATTGTTTTCTCAAATGTACTATTTGTACTTGTACCAGAGAATCCACATGTTGTTACAACATCCGTCCAATATTTGTTATTTTCAGTAGTCTTCATTTCACCACACTTGTGGCTATGAACTGACATAACTGTGGTTTTGCATTACCATGAGAAGAATGATCCATCACTTTAAGCATTTTTCATTCATCTGTCTTCCTTGGTAATGAAGCTGAATTATTTTGCCCATTTCTTAATGAATGGTGGTCTTATAACTGACTTCTAAGAACACTTTTTAAATTCTGAGTACAAGCTATTTGTTAGATACACTACATTATACATTCTCTCAATCTGAGAGTTTTCCCATTTAATTTTAATTTACATTTTACAAGCTCCAATATATCAGAGCAAGACAGTAGATTTCATTCTTTGTATGCCCCATTTGAGAAATCTTTATGTCACAAAAATCAATGAATGTCATTTATTTTGAAAGATTTTCTTAACTCTTTCATTTAGACCTATGATTCATTTTAAATAAGCTTTCTATGTATGATGCAAAATTATATGTACCTTAAAAATGGGAGTTCAAAAATTCTAACTCAAGGGCTGGAGAGATGGCTTAGCGATTAAGCGCTTGCCTGTGAAACCTAAGGACCCCGGTTCGAGGCTCACTTCCCCAGGTCCCACGTTAGCCAGATGCACAAGGGGGCACAAGCATCTGGAGTTCGTTTACAGAGGCTGGAAGCCCTGGTGCGCCCATTCTCTCTCTCTCCCTCTATCTGTCTTTCTCTCTGTGTCTGTCGCTCTCAAATAAATAAATAAATAATTAAAAAATTCTAACTCAATTTATTCACAAACTATCTTTTCTTTATTGAACTTAGCTCTATACCACGATCAAAAATCAACTGATCAGAGGTAAAATTTTGCCAGTTATACATATGACAGAGGATTAATATCTAGGACAAAGAATACAATGAAGTAAATAATAAGAAATTAAACCAACCAATTGTAAAATGGGACTAAATACAGAGCTCTCAAAAGAAGAAATACTCAAAGCATAGAAACATCTAAAGAAATGTTCTACATCCTTAGCCATCAGGGAAATGCAAATTAAAACTAATTTGAGATTTTATCTCAAATCTGTCAGAATGGCTATCATCAAGAAAACATATGACAATAAATGGTGGCGAGATGGCAGAAAGAGAGGAAAACTTCTACATTGTTGGTGGGAATGGAATCTGGTACAGCCATTGTGGAAATCAGTAGGGAGGATCCTGAGACAGCTAAAAACAGATTTACCTTATGACCCACCTAAACCACTCCTAGGCATATATCCTAAGGAGTCTTCTTACTATTTATTTCTGTTCTATTCACAATAGCTAGGAAATTGAACCAGTCTAGACATCCTTGAATTAATGGATGGATAAATGGAGATGGGGTACATTTATACAATGGAGTTCTATTCAGTGATTAAGTAAAATGAAATCATGAAATTTGCAGGAAATGGCTGGATCTGGAAACGATTCCACTAAGTTATGTAATCCAGACCAAGAATGTCAAACGTCACATGTTCTCCCTCATATGTGGATCCCAGCTAAAAAATTTTTACACTTGTATGTGAGTTGGGGTAAAAATAGGTAGCAAAAGCCAGTAAGCTAGAAAAGGGCTATAAAGCAGGGGTGAGAAGGGAGGACTTAAGGAGATGGTGTTCTGTATATTTGAGCAGATGAGCAGATGACAGGGGACAAATGTTCTAAGTGAGGTCACAGGAAGAGTTTGAATAAAAGACAGGTGAGGGAGGGTTAATCAAAATTCAAGATGCTGTGAATGAGCCACCTGGAAACCTACATTTTTGGATAATGGCCTACCCAGAAGCCTTAGACTGTTATTAGAAAAATTTCAGTGCCAGGGATGGGGTACCTTCCAGTGAGTTGTTGGCCAGCGAGATACCTGATGCCCCCAAACCATCACAGGCCATTGCCAAGGGTCTTAGTTTCATAAGCAGAATTAGAAGGTAAGACCATACTGTTCAAGACCACACGTGCTTGGGCAGCAAGGTCACTGAGAAATCAAGCTGCACCTGAACTGAAACCCTCCTCACTGTAGACAAGCTGAAAGAAAGCTGGAAAAAGCTGTGCTGCACGCAGCCCTATGGGAGAGACAAGTCATCCGCAGTGAAAATATTGGACATGGCAAGCCTTAATTTTGGCCAGCCAGGGCAAATGACTGAATGGGTACAATAGCTGCATGTTGTTATTGGGGAAACCAACTGCTTCCTAACTGGACTAGAGGTCCACTCCATGGAAGTGAATACATGCCTGGTACTGAAAACCAAATCAAAAGCCTATGGCAGGGGAGAGGTCATGAGCCCTAGGAGTGCGATGTCTGCTTTTACCTGGGTAAATGCCTATATTATGCTCTCCAAACTATCTTGTAAGCCCTTTTCTTAATGTTCATACTCATATTGATGCTACTCTTACTTTGGGTAAGAGAAGCTTCTCTTTTCAGATGGTAGGGAGCACTGAGAATGACCCAAAAGGCTCCATCGGGCTGAGAAGAAGTGACAGAGGAGTATTCAGGTCTGGGATATCTCTATCATACCTTCAAAGTCTCAGACCATTGTGGAAGATGTGGCAGAGGATGTAGGAGCCAAAGGAAGGGTAGGACTGCTTCTAATGCAACCATTCAGACAGAAATAGCTCTTGATATCCATGACCTCACAGTGTTTAGCACTACAGTCACAAGCCCCTCAAAACAGGAGGAAAAGATGAGATTGGAAGATAAGAGACTAATTCAGGAAGAGAGGGGAAATGATGTAGAGTGGATTTCTGAAGGGGAATGTGGAGAGGGAGGGAATTATCATGGTTTATTGTCTACAATTATGGAAGTTGTCAGTGAAAAGTTATATAAACTGATCAGCTTTTACTCAACTATACAAATGATTTCTGTCTAAAACCCAGTGGCTCCCAAGTGGGGCTGATTTTGTCACCCCAGTATATTCAGCAATGCTCAGAGTTATTATTGGGGCATGGTTTCTGCTGGCATCACGTAATTAAAGTTTAGAGACTCTGCTAAGCATCCCCTTAATATACAGGACAGCACTCCATGACAAAGTGACAAACACCCACCGAATTGTCAGCAGGGCTAAGGCTGAGAAACCTGTTCTTAACAACTGTAATGCCATACTTCTTAAATTATTATAGGTATAAAACAAGTACCTATAAGCAAATGGTAGTGTTAAGCCCTCTAATATTGCTATTTCAAAACTTCTCAGCTATTTCAAGCTCCTTTCAATTCCATATAAATTTTAAAATGAGCATGACAATTTCCTTGTGATGGTTAGTTGAGATTTTGAATGGAATTGAGTCTCTGATTTAGTTAGAATAGAAACATAAAGAATATTGAGTCTTCCAAGTAGAAACATGGGACACCTTTACAATTATCTAGGTCTTCTTTGATACTTCTTTGCAATATTCTATAATATTCAATGCAAAGCTATTGACATATCATATAAAATTTATCTTCAAGCCTATAATATCTTTGATATAATCATAACTGATATTTTCAAAATTCCAACTTTAAGTTGTTCACTGTTGGTACAGAGAAATGTAGTTGAATGTTAGAATTACTTAGTTACAGAGTACCTCCTCTGTATTCTATTTTTCATTACATCATATGAAATACAAGAGTGATTTGTTTTTCTTTTTGTTTCTACTTTTTGCATATGCATGTATATGTTTGTGTGTTCTTATGTGTATGGGTGCCCACATTTGTGCTGGTGCATGTGGAGAACAGAGGTCAATGTCCTCAAGAGGCTTAATCAACTGTTTTTCCGCCTAATTCTTTGAGATAGGGTCTCTTGCTGATCCTAAAGCTCACTGATTCAGGTAGACTGGCTGACCCTTGAGCCCTGAGGATTCTGTGTTTCTACCTCCCCAGGTCAAGGATTACAAGATTACCTCAAACCTGGCATGTTATGATAGCACTTGGGTTCTGAATTCAGGTCCTCATGCTTATATGACAATCATTTTATCCATTGAACCATCTTCCTAGCTTCATTATGTAGTCGTTGTTTGAGGCAGTGTCATTCTAAACCGGCCTGGACTAGAACCCACTCTGTAGTCAGCCTGCTCTCAAACTCGGGGTATTCTCCTACCTGATAAGACTGCAAGCATGAGAAGCCACACCTAGCAGAGCAGATGTTTTTTCTTCCATGTTATATAAAATAAAACAGTCTTATTCTTTCCTTTCCAAATTGTATGCATGGTCTTTATTTCTTTTTCTTCTATTAAAGCATTGGGTAGAAACCTGCAGTTTTATGCTACTGAGAAGCAGTGGGTGCAGGCATCTTTGCCATGTTTCATAAAATAAAGCTGATGTCTGGATAAGTGTATATACTATGCTTATCAAACTGCCCAGTAAGCACTTCTCTTAATATTCACACCCTTATATTAATGCTACGCTCATTTGGGTAGAGAATCTTCTCTTTTCCGATGGCAGTGACCTTGGGACGACTCAGAAGGTATCATGGTGCTGGAAAGAAGTGACTAGAGTACCGAGTAACATCTTGATCACACCTTTCAAGGCTCAGGGTCTAATGCGGAAGAGGTGGTGGAAAGAATGTAAGAGCCAAAGGAAGGGTAGGACTCCTTACAACATGCTCCCTCCAGACAAAAAATGGCCTCGATGTCCATGACCTCATAGTGCCTGACACTACATACACAAGACCATCCATCATAAGAGGACAGAAAGATCATGACATCAAAATAAAAGAGAGACTTATTGAGATAGGGAGGGGATATAATAAAGAATGGAATTTCAAAGGGGAAAAGGGGGGGGGAGGGTATTACCCTGGGATATTTTTTATAGCTATTGAAAATATTTTAAAAATTGAGAAAAAAGGGCTGGAGAGATGGCTTAGCGGTTAAGCGCTTGCCTGTGAAGCCTAAGGACCCCGGTTCGAGGCTCGGTTCCCCAGGTCCCACGTTAGCCAGATGCACAAGGGGGCGCCCGCGTCTGGAGTTCGTTTGCAGAGGCTGGAAGCCCTGGCGCGCCCATTCTCTCTCTCTCCCTCTCCCTGTCTTTCTCTCTGTGTCTGTCGCTCTCAAATAAATAAATAAAAAATTAAAAAATATATTTAAAAAATATATTTAAAAAAATTGAGAAAAAATAAAATTAAATTAAAAAAGAAAAAAAATAGTTCTTCACAATTAAGTTTGAGATTACCTTTATTTTTTGTATGTATATGGCTGTGGGAGCACATATGTGTGGCAGGTGACTGCATGAACCTATGAGTTGGTGTGTTGTGTGCACACATGCTCATATCCAGAAGTTAACACCACGTGCCTTTAATCCCTTTCTGCCTTACTGAATTCTCTCTCATTGAAATAAGTGCTCAAAGAATCAGCTAGAATTGCAACTTAGCATGGCCCAGAGATCCACCTGTGTATGCTTCTCCCATGTTAGAATTATAGACACATATGCCACTATGCCCAGTTAAGACATTAGTGCCAAGCATTTTACTGATTAAGCCTTCTCTACAGTCCATTTCTGAAAATTTTGAAGGTGCACTTTATCAAAAAGAGAAAAGTTTACTGTCACTTTTGGTTTGCTGAGAGCTTTTACATTTTAATCATAAACAAATTTGGATTTTTCTCAAATACCATTTATATATATATGAAAATAATTTTTTAGTGTTAGTTCATTAGTTTGGTAAATTACATTGATTTTCTAATATAATCCAATCATATTTCTGAGATAAATGCCATTTGTGTCATATGTGTATACAATGCTTGATACAAAATGCTTTAACAATGTTTGCATATATTTCATTTGTATTAGCTTAAACTCATGTTTAGACCTTAATTTTATTTACTAAAGCATGATTTTTATGGAACATACTTATTTGTAATAATAGCTATCATAGTTTTGGATGTTATTGTTCACTGTGCTCATAATTATATTTATGTTTCAAACTTGAAGACTTCTTTTTTTCATGTGTGTATGTGCAGTGTGTGGACGTGTGTTATATGTGTGTGTGTGAAGGGCCATGTGTACATTCTGTGGAGTTCAGATGTTGACACTGTGTTTCTTCATCTATTACTCTTCATCTTATTTTTTGAAACCAGCTCTCTTATTGTACATAGATCTTACAGTCAGTTACTATAGCTATCCTGTCTACCTTGGGGATCCACCTTCATTTGCTTCCTGAAAGATAGCATTATATGTGCACACAGCCACATGTGGCATTTATGTGACTGCTGGGTATTAAAGTCAAGTCTTCATGCTTGCATAAAAAGCATTTTACCCACTGTATCAGCTGTATAGCTTTAACAGAGTTTGTGTGGCACAAAAAACTTAAATATTACGTCTAGCCTCTTAGAGAAGTTATCACCAACTCCTTCTGTAGAACAGAGTTATCTAACAGAATTTTCTGTGATGATGGAAATGTTCAAGTCTCCTTGTCAAATACAGCCAACACATGTGGGAATCAATCTCTTGAAATATGGGTAATAATTCTAATAAACTGAGTTTGAATTATAATTAAATACTTTAGGGCTCTGGGATATACCTTAGTTGGTAAAGTAACTGCTTCACATGTTAAGATAGTAAAAACTAGAGCTGCTGAAAATGACATTCTTCATTTGAGATATAAAGACACAAATATTGTTCTCAACCAGTAGAACTATGATTAGAATGTGATTTTTTTTACACTTCTTTAATATTATTTTATTTAAGAGTTTTATGGGGCTGGAGAGATGGCTTAGCGGTTAAGCACTTGCCTGTGAAGCCTAAGGACCCCGGTTCAAGGCTTGATTACTCAGGACCCACGTTAGCCAGATGCACAAGGGGGCACATTCGTCTGGAGTTCGTGTGCAATGGCTGGAGGCCCTGGCATGCCCATTCTCTCTCTAGCTGCCACTTTCTCTCTCTGTCTGTCACTTTCTAATAAATAAATAAATAAAAATAAACCAAAATAAATTTAAAAAAGAGTTTTATGTATTTAAGAGAGAGAGAGATCGAAAGTATTGGCATGTCAGCCCCTCCTGCTACTGTGAAGGAACTCCAGTGCATGCACCACATTGTGCCTCTGGCTTTACATGGGTGCAGGGGAATTGAGTACTGGCCTGCAGACTTTTCCAGCAAGTGCCTTTAACCACTGAGTCATCTCCCCTGACCCAGCCCTGGCTGACCTGGAATTCAATATGTAGTCTCAGGGTGGCCTCAAACTCGTGATGATCCTCCTGCTTCAGCCTCCCAAGTGCTGGGATTAAAGGTGTGAGCCAACACCCCTGGTATGTTTCTTAACTTATTCCATATTCCAACTCTTCTAGTCTCCCCACATGGCTGACTTCCTTCCTAGCAGCCCTAGTCAGAAGTGGCTGTGGGTGGGGGACGACTCTGCAGTGGAGCCTGACAAATGTCACTTGGCCCACTGATCAAGGTCAACGTAACAGTCACAAATCACATTTACAGAGTGTCCTCTTGGTATGACGTCACAAGAATCAAAATCATCTCTGTGATCCTCCTCCCAAGAACACATAATCCCCATCCCATCATGATGAAAACATTGGACAATTCCACTAGATAGATAGTACTGGCATGTACTTGTCAAATATTTCAAAATCATCAAAAATAAGAGAATTCCAGGCTAGGGAGATGATTCAGATATTAAAAGCACACTTGCTTGCAAAGCCTGCTGGCCTTGGTTCAATTCTTCAGGACCCATGAAAAGCCAGATGCAGCCCGGCATGGTAACACATGCATGCCTTTAGTCCCAGCAATTGAGAGGCAGAAATAGGAGGATCACTGTGACTCTAAGGCCAGCCTGGGACAGAAGTGTGAGTTCCAGGTCAGCGTGGACTACAGTGAGACACTACCTCAAAAATAAAAAAAAAAACACAAACAATCAGCCCAGACACAAAATGACCTGGATATCCATGATCTCACAGTGCCTGACACTACCTACACAAGACCATCATAAGAGCAGGAAAAGATGATGACATCAAAATAAAAAAAGAGACTGATTGAGAGGGGGAGGGGGTATGATGGAGAATGGAGTTTCAAAGGCAAAGTGGGGGGAGGAAGGGTATTACCATGGGATATTTTTTATAATCATGGAAGTTGTTAATAAAAATTTGAAAAGAAAAAGAATAAACAAGCAGCCAGATGCACAACGTGGTGCATGAGTCTGGAGTTCATTTGCAACAACATTCTTTGCTTGCAAATAAAAATATAAAAATATATTTTTAAATAAGAGAGGAGATGCTGGGTGTGGTGGCACACACCTTTAATCCCAATTCTTTTTTTGTTTTAAATTTTATTTTTATCTTTTTTTTAAATTTTTATTAAAATTTTCCATGATTATAAAAAACATCCCATGGTAATTCCCTCCCTTCCCCCCCCACTGTCCCCTTTGAAATTCCATTCTCCATCATATTACCGCCCCAACTCAATCACTGTACTTTCATACATACAATATTAACCTATTAAGTACCCTCCCCCTTCCTTTCTCTTCCCTTTATATCTCCTTTTTAACTTAATGGCCTCTGCTACTAAGTATTTTCTGTCTCACGCAGAAGCCCAAACATCTGTAGCTAGGATCCACATATGAGAGAGAACATGTGGCGCTTGGCTTTCTGGGCCTGGGTTACCTCACTTAGTATAATCCTTTCCAGGTCCATCCATTTTTCTGCAAATTTCATAATTTCATTTTTCTTTACCGCTGAGTAGAACTCCATTGTATAAATGTGCCACATCTTCATTATCCATTCATCAGTTGAGGGACATCTAGGCTGGTTCCATTTCCCAGCTATTATAAATTGAGCAGCAATAAACATGGTTGAGTATGTACTTCTAAGGAAATTAGATGAGTCCTTAGGATATATGCCTAGGAGTGCTATAGCTGGGTCATATGGTAGATCAATCTTTAGCTGTTTTAGGAACCTCCACACTGATTTCCACAATGGCTGGACCAGATTGTATTCCCACCAGCAGTGTAGAAGGGTTCTTTTTCCACATCCCCACCAACATTTCTATCATTTGTTTTCATGATGGTGGCCAGTCTGACAGGAGTGAGATGGAATCTCAATGTAGTTTTAATCTGCATTTCCCTGATGACTAGTGACATAGAACATTTTTTTAGATGCTTATATGCCATTCGTATTTCCTCCTTTGTGAATGCTCTATTTAGCTCCAAAGCCCATTTTTTGATTGGCTTGTTTGATTCCTTATTATTTAACTTTTTGAGTTCTTTGCATATCCTAGATATTAATCCTCTATCAGATATATAGCTGGCAAAGGTTTTTTCAAATTCTGTAGGTTGCCTCTTTGCTTTTTTCACTGTGTCCTTTGCAGTGCAAAACCTTTGTAATTTCATGAGGTCCCAATGATTTATCTGTGGTTTTACTGCCTGAGCAATTGGGGCTGTATTCAGAAAGTCTTTGTCCCCTAATTTTTTCCTCTAGCAGTTTCAGAATTTCAGGTCTGATGTTAAGGTCTTTAATCCATTTGGACTTAATTCTTGTGCATGGCAAGAGAGAAGAATCTATTTTCATCCTTCTGCAGATATATATCCAGTTTTCCCAACACCATTTGCTGAAAAGGCTGTCTTTTCTCCAATGAGTACTTTGGGCATTTTTATCGAATATCAGGTGGCTATAGCTACCTGGGCTTACATCTGGGTCCTCTGTTCTGTTCTACTGATCTACATGTCTGTTTTTATGCCAGTACCACACTGTTTTTGTTACTATGGCTCTGTAGTATAGGTTAAAATCAGGTATGGTGATACCACCAGCCTTATTTTTGTTGCTCAGTATTATTTTAGATATTCAAGGTTTTTTTCAGATTCCAAATGAATTTTCGGATTGTTTTTTCTATTTCCATGAAGAATGCCTTTGGAATTTTGATAGGGATTGCATTAAATGTGTAGATTGCTTTAGGTAAGATTGCCATTTTCACAATATTGATTTTTCCAATCCAGGAACAAGGGATGTTTCTCAAATTTCTAGTGTCTTCTGCAATTTCTCGCTTGAGTGTTTTAAAGTTCTCATTGTATACATTCTTTATTTCCTTGGTTAGGTTTATTCCAAGGTACTTTATTTTTTTGATGCAATTGTGAATGGGAGTGATTCTCTGATTTCATTCTCTGTGTGTTTTTTGTTAGGATATATGAAGGCTACTGATTTCTGTGTATTTATTTTGTATCCTGCTACATGGGTGTAGGTTTTTTATCAGCTCTAACAGTTTGCTAGTAGAGTCTTTAGGGTCCTTTATGTATAGAATCATGTCATCTGCAAATAATGATAACTTGATCTCTTCCTTTCCAATTTGTATTCCTTTTATGTGTGTCTCTTGCTTATTGCTATGGCTAAGACTTCCAAAACTATATTAAATAAAAGTGAGGACAGTGGACACCCTTGTCTTTTTCCTGATTTCAGTGGAAAAGCTTCCAGTTTTTCCCCATTTAGTAATATGTTGGCTGTAGGCTTGTCATAAATAGCTTTTATTATATTGAGATATGTTCCTTCTATTCCCAGTCTCTGTAGGACGTTTATCATGAAGGGATGTTGGATTTTGTCAAATGCTTTCTCTGCATCCAATGAGATGATCATGTGATTTTTGTCCTTCAACCTGTTTATATAATGTATTACATTTATAGATTTGCATATATTGAACCATCCCTGCATCTCTGGGATAAAGCCTACGTGGTCAGGGTGAATGATCTTTTTGATATACTCTTGTATTCTGTTTGCCAATATTTTGTTGAGAATTTTTGCATCTATGTTCATGAGGGAGATTGGTCTGTAATTTTCTTTTTTTGTTCTATTTTTGCCTGGTTTTGGTATCAGGGTGATGCTGGCTTCATAGAAGGAGTTTGGTAGAATTCCTTCTTTTTCTATTTCCTGGAAAAGCTTAAGAAGCAATGGTGTTAGCTCTTCCTTAAAGGTCTGGTAAAATTCAGCAGTGAATACATCTGGGTCTGGGCTTTTTTTAGTTGGGAGATTATTGATAACTGTTCGGCTCTCCATGTTTGTTATAGGTCTATTGAAGTGATTAATCTCATTTTGGTTTAATTTAGGTAGGTCATATAGATCAAGGAAATCATCCATTTCTTTCAGATTTTCATACTTTGTGGAGTATATGCTTTTATAGTATGTCCCTATGATTTTTTGAATTTCTCTGGAATCTGTTGTAATGTTACCTTGTTCATCCCTGATTTTATTAATTTGTGTCTCTTCTTTCTTTTGATCAGATCTGCTAAGGGTTTATCAATATTGTTTATCTTTTCAAAGAACCAACCCTTTGCTTCATTAATTCTTTGGATTTTTTTGTTGTTGTTGTTTCTATTCCATTAATTTCTGCCCTAATCTTTATTATTTCTTCCCGCCTACTGATTTTTGGTTTGCCTTGTTCTTTTTCCAAGGCTTTAAGGTGAAGCATTAGGTTGTTTACTTGCAACCTTTCTAATTTCTTAATATAGGCACTTAAGGCTATAAATTTACCTCTTAGAACTGCCTTCATTGTGTCCCAGAGATTTTGATATGTTGTGTTCTCATTATCGTTTGACCCTATAAATTTTTTGATTTCCTTCTTGATTTCTTCATTGACCCATTCATCATTTAGTAGTGTATTGTTTAGTTTCCATGATTTTGTGTATGCTCTATAGCCTTTCTTGCTACTGATTTGTAGTTTAATTCCATTGTGGTCAGATAGAATGCAAGGAATTATTTCTATTTTCCTGAATTTGTTAAGATTTGCTTTGTGTCCTTATTATATGGTCTATTTTAGAGAATGTTCCATGTGCTGCTGAAAAGTATGTATATTCTGTTGTCTTTGGATGAAATGTCCTGTATATACCTGTTAGGTCCATTCCTTCTACGGCTTCATTTAGTCCATATGCCTCTCTGTTTATTTTCTCCTGGGATGACCTGTCAATTGATGAGAGTGGGGTGTTAAAGTCACCCACCACCACTGTGTTTGGTGTTATCTGTGACCTTACTTCTAATAGTGTTTGTTTGATGAATTTGGGAGCCCCCATGTTAGGTGAATATATGTTTAGGATTGTAATGTCCTCCTGTTGGAGTGTGCCCTTAATCAATATAAAGTGACCTTCCTTTTCTTTCTTGACTAACGTTGGACTAAAGTCTACCTTGTCAGATATTAGGATAGCAACCCCTGCTTATTTTCTAGGCCCATTTTTTTGAAACACTGTCTTCCAAACTTTCACCATAAGATAATGTCTATCCTTTATAGAAAGGTGAGTTTCTTGGAGACAACAAATTGTAGGATGCTGCTTTTTAACCCAGTCTGCAAACCTATGTCTTTTCTTTGGGGCATTGAGGCCGTTGATATTAAGAGATATTATTGAAAGGCATGTATTTATGTTTGTCATTTCTTTTGTGGTTTCTGTTCTATCTGTGCTCTCTTGTGTTAACTAGTGTTTGAGTATTGCTTGTTTTTTCTAGGTTCCTTATATGTGTGCTTTTCCTTTTCTTCAGCATGAAGGATTCTATCAAGTATTTTCTGTAGAGCTGGTTTTGTCTTCAAATACTCCTTTAACCTGCTTTTGTCATGGAATGTCCTTATTTCTCCATATATTTGAATGGATACCTTGGTTGACAGTTGTGATCTTTCAGAACTTGGAATACATCACTCCAAGCCCTTCTGGCTTTTAAAGTTTGTGTTGAATAGTCTGCTTTAATCCTGATGGGATTGCCTTTGTAGGTAACTTGATTTTTCTCTCTAACTGCTTTCAATATTTTTTCTTTGGCTTGTGTGTTTGGAAGTTTGATTTTAATATGAGGAGGAGAGGTTCTTTCCAGGTTTTTTCTGGCTGGGGTTCTAAAGGTTTCCTGTATCTGCATTGGCACCTCTTTCCCAATTTTGGGGAACTTTTCTTGTATGATTTTGTTGAAGATACCTAGTATCCCTTTGGAGTAGACTTTTTCTCCTTCTACTGTGCCCTGAATTCTTATATTTGATCTTTTCATAGTGTCCCAAATATCTTGAAATTCCAATTCATACTTTTCTATAAGTTTGTCTTTCTCTTTATTGGACTGTATTAGATCTGCCACCTGGTCTTCTAGCTTAGATATTCTGTCTTCTCCTTCATCCATTCTACTGGTGAGATTTTCTACAGAGTTTTTTACTTCATTAACTGTGATCTTCATTGCTAGTAATTCTGACTGGTTTTTCTTTATTATTTCTATTTCCTTATTTATGTCTTTTATTGCCTTCTTTATTTCATTAAATTGGTGTCCTGTGTCTTCTTTGACTCCTTTGATTTCCTCTCTGATTTCTTCTTTGATTCCTTTGATTTATGATTTCTTCTTTGATTCTTTTGCTTCATTCTTTGACCTCTTTGAACATATTTACAATCATTCTTTTGAAATCTTTCTCAGGCATTTCCTCTAACTCATTCTCACTGGAGGTCATTTCTGATGCATTAACACTTTTAGGTGAATTTATATCGTCTTGCTTTTAGTGTTTCTTGTGTTATAATGTATATATTTTTGCATCTTGGATTAAGTTAATACTTGGATTTTCTAGCTAGCTGGGTATTCTTAGCTGTACCAATTGATTTGCTATTATATATTTTCAGGGTAGGAGCTTAAGGTGTTAGGTGTGGGTCTTAAACCTCTCAGAGTATGTACAAAGGTGTTCCTAGGGGTTGAGTTTCCCTGCTATGGGAGTATTCAAGTTGGCTGAGTGGAATAAAATACAGGTAGATTCTAAAAGTTAACTAAACACTGTACACATTCAATCAAAAACAGCCCCAAGTATGTATGCAAGAGTAGTTATTATAATGACCAGATCCTCTATCAACAAAGAGGTTTAGATTTCTGGTCTGTTGAGGGATCCAAGTCAGCTTGTGACCAAGTGAGATCCTTCCCTGGTGCAATCCCAGTTACCTTGGATGATTTTGGTCTCAGTCAAGTTGCTGCCTGGGTCATCGGGCTGCTGTTCTGATTTCTGGAGCTGGGCACTGGCTTTTCCTGCGGGGCAAACCGAGCCTGGCAACTGTGGCCCTGCAGATCAGCACACCCGCTGCTGGAACTGCTGCTGCTAAAGCTGCCACTGCTGGGTCTGTTGCCGCTGCTGCTGAAGCTGCTGCTTCTGGGTCCACCACTGCTGCTGCCTCTGCTGCTGCTGCTGTAGCCATGCTGCTGCTGAAGCTGCTGCTGCTGGGTCCACCACCACTGCTGCCACTAAGGCTGCTGCTGCTGGATCTGCTGCTGCCGCCTCTGAAGCTGTTGCTGCTTGGTCTGCCGCTGCTGCCATTACTGGATCTGCTGCTGCTGGGGCAGCTGTTTCTGGTGCTGGAGCCGCTGATGTTGCTGCCAGACTCTGCTCCTGCTTGGGTCCCGCTGTTCGCTCAAGTTGGTCTGGCCGTTCCCGGGACCGCTGCTCTGTTCACTGGAGAAGGGCTCAGGTGGTGGGGGAGGTGAGGGAGCCACACCTGCTCTGGTTCTCTTGCTGTTCCATCTGTTCTTCTACCTCGTAGTCTGCTCCTCCATTGCTCACTGCCACTTTCCCTTCATGTTTCCTGAGCTGCGGAGAGCTCCCCGCACCTGGCTTATCCTGCAGCTGAAGTCGAGCCTGGCAGCTTTCTGGTGCGCTGCTGCCACCGCGGCGGTTGGTGGAGCTGCCGGGGCTGCTTTTGCCGGCCTATGCAGGCTCTGGATCTCTTCTACTTCTCTGCTGCCGCTTCAATTTCCTATACACCTCACTTTTTAGTAAAAGTGCGTATTTTGCTGAGTTTTTTTGGGGGGTCTTTTTTCCCCCTATGCTGCTTTGTCATGGTACCTATGCAGCCATCTTAACTGGAAGTCCTAGAATCTGATTTTTCTAATTTTCATCCTCTAAACTCAGTTCCATTTGTGCTTTCACCTGTGGTTATTTTTTACCCTAAGTATTTATTTGTCTATAAAACACTTTGTATCTGAGTATCTTTCCAATTTCCCTGAAGTAACCAAATGACTATAAAGGAAAACAGACCTTCAAAAGTAAAATTTTAACTAATTAAGATCACTTAAAAATATACAAAGCCTAAGAACCCAGGTTCAACTTCTGAGAACCCATGTAAGCCAGATGTATGCGGTGGTGCATGCCTCTGAAGTTCCTTTGTAGTGGCTAGAAGTCCTGCCCATTCTCTCTCAATCTCTCTCTCTCTCATAAGTAGGTAAATAAATAAAATAAAACAAAAATTTAAAAAATGTAACTATGATTTCACTGAATGTTTCTCCTTGCTAATTTACATGACATTTCTCCCACACATCCCATCAGTAAATTTCACTTGACTCTTGATCAGTTTATCACTAATCGCTGATGTTGTAAGCAGTTAACAAAGAAATGGAAATGCACTTACTATGAATCACAAAATGAAAATGAATAGATAGAAGATTTCCTGAAGTCATATGATAAAACATCTAGAGTACATGAAGCACCTATGAAGAAACTGACAAATGAGAAACTAACAGGTCTTTCAGAGTAAAAATAGAAAAACCATAATGTTTGAAAGGGAATGGATTAATAGAGTATTTAGGGCAAATTTACGATGTCTCAGGAGTTGAACAAAGATCGTCTTTGAGCTCATGAATTAAAGAACTGTAAGATCAAAGATGTCCTATACTGTGATATAAATTTGACAGAAGAGTTAAACCAAATGAACACACTTTAGTCTTTGCTAGTCTAGAAAATAGGATGTGTTTCAATTAGAACCTAAATAGATGTGCTCTTCAATGTAGGGTGGATTATGTAGCCCATATAACCAGGATAAAGTGAAAACAGCAACGCCAAAAATGTAGGCAGCATATGTCACAGGCTTATAGTCCAGTAGTCAGGTGGTTAAAGCCAGAATATTGCTCTTCTGAGCCCTGCCAGAAATACATATTTAGATCTTGCTCAAAAGGCAAAAATATTGTTATATTTATCTCACTAAAATTAAGCCTTTTTGGATAAATCATTTTATGCGCAAATGAGAGATGTTAGATTCATTAGAATGTGTTTTCTTCTGACGTAGATAAATTATGTGATAGACAACAGAAAGTGAGTTATTAAGATATACATTGGTTTCAAATCCTATAATTTGTAATATTATACTTCATTTTTATTTGTAGCAGGCCTTACTATATTCATTAATATGAGGAATCACTTTAGTTCTCAGTTTAAGCTATCTTCATTTTCTTCATTCACATTACCAAAAAAGTAGTAAGAACCTAAACTGAACTTGCTGTACCTTTGAAAGATTGCTTGCAACAGCCTTGCATAAGGGCAAAATTCCATCAGTATTTTCATAATTTACATCTGTGCC
This sequence comes from Jaculus jaculus, assembly GCF_020740685.1. Taxonomy (NCBI): domain Eukaryota; kingdom Metazoa; phylum Chordata; class Mammalia; order Rodentia; family Dipodidae; genus Jaculus; species Jaculus jaculus. Next base: position 132,455,666 of record NC_059125.1, read on the forward strand.
AGCTTTTAATAAGTCTACAATTATATCATTAAATCCTTCATTAGCTGCCTCATGAAGTGGTTTGCAACCTAAAACAGGAAAAAGGAAAGAAAAAAGTCAAGCAGTTCTTTTCCCACAAATAGTCATGTCTTATCTTTAGTACTAAGGGCTTCTTATTAGTCGAATTAATACCTCTCTCTGTTGTTACAGATGTAAATATTACAACCACTGAACAAGAAGTAACATCAAAGTATAAAAGGCATTAAAATGAATAAAAAGGTTTCATCTGGAATAAAATCACTGAGCTCTTCATAAATACTATTGACAAAGTGTCAAAATAGTAGACTCACAGTATGTAAGACATAGTGAAACTAGAAAATCCTCTAATCATTTTAGCTTTTTTCAACTCAGATATTAAAATATCTGACTTTCTTATTTGTCATATTTGTATGACAATGCATTGTCCCATTTCACCTTAATCACCATCTGAAAATTCTTTTGTAAGTATGTGACATGTTATAACAGCAAATTTTAAAACAGAGGTTTGAAGAATAACAGTGAGGGAAAAGTAAAAAAAATAAACAAAACAAAACAAAAACAAAAACCTAGAACAGTTAAAATCAGAATAAAGGGTTCAAAAAAGGAAAGAGACAGGAAAATGGCAGCATTTTTCATTCCACATTAGGAGGTTGAATTAAAACTTCCAAGAAAAAGGTTGAACTTCTTTTATTATGCATTATATACAGATGTTCCCAAATAGATGTAAGGAGAAAGCTATTTTAACAATAAGAACTCATACTTTCACCTAAATAAAATATGTAATAAAAGTACACTTCCAAGTTAATTCATCACTGGATAGGGTCAAAACAGTGGCTGGGGAAGAAAATGCGTATTTCATTCAGTTCAATTTATAAAAATAATTAAAAGACCCCAAACCTGCATCATTACTGTGGTGGTTTGATTCAGGTGTCCCCCATAAACTTAGGTGTTCTGAATGCTAGGTTCCCAGCTGATGTATATTTGGGAATTAACGCCTCCTGGAGGCAGTGTATTGTTGGGGGCGGGCTTGTGGGCTTGATAGCCAGTTTCCCCATGCCAGTATTTGGCACACCCTCCTGTTGCTGTAGTCCATCTTATGTTGGCCAGGGGGTGATGTCCACCTTCTGCTCATGCCATCGTTTTCCCCTGCCATCGTGGAGCTTCCCCTCGAGCCTGTAAGCCAAAATAAAACTCTTTTTCCCAGAAGCTGCTCTTGGTTAGGTGATTTCTACCAGCAATGCGAACCGGATTGCAACAATTACCTTTCATGTTCACATCTGATCCAGGTTCCATCAGCATATTCACTAGGGACAAGTTTCCTCTTCTGGAAGGCAAATGAAGCTGGGTTTGCCCACTAGCATTCCTGTCATTGATCCCATCTGTTTGCAGTTCTGTAAATATGTCAAGCAAAACCGATATTACTTCTTTTTTCAAATTCTGATGACCATAAAGGATGTTAGAAAATGCAGAATAATTTCATGAAAATATTGAACACAGGATGCAGTACACAAAACAAACCCAACATCGCTGCTTTTGAGTCCTAACTTGAGTAAAAGCTGTAGAACACCTGAGAACATTAATTTATATTCATTCTAGCGAGTGGTCAATCACACTTGATTCAAGCAATCTTGTTTCACTTCCCCCTATACTCATTTCATGTTCAGTAGTCCTTTAACACTGGGATGAAATTTTTCTTAAAACAACTAAATTCTCATATTATGAGCATCTTCTTTCAGGCTATGTGCTGTAGTGTGTGCCTGCACTTTCACATTCAAACTTCCACAGGTCCCTTCTCCATCTTTGGATTAACTGGCAACTACTCTTTTATCACAGAATCTCATTTAAAAAGTAGAAATCTAATGGTCTATTTTCCATATTTTTATATTTTCTATATCAAAGATGATCAAGCCAACACATTAAACAAGATAGAGGGGAAGACTACAAAACAGAATAGAATATGTATTAGATAAACTTGCTAAGAATGTGAGTTCTCATGCCAAGAAGATGGCTTGGTGGTTAATAGCAATGTTAGGCAAAATTGCCAACCCAAGTTCAAGCTCCAGCACCCACGTAAAGCCACGCCAACATCTATAATCCCAATGTGCCTACAGTAATGAAAGGTAGAATCAGGGGAATCCTGAAGCATATGAGGCCAAGTAGTCTGGCCTTCATTCCAAGCAGCATAAATAGAAGAGAACTAGTTTCGAAAGCTACAAGGTTTCAGGAGAGGAACATTTCAAGGTTGTATTCTGGCATCTACACATACATCATGGCACATATTCACAACAATAAGCAAATAAATAAATATGCAAATGCACTAGCCCAACCCAAACCTACTGTGAAGGTTAAAAACACTAAAATGATTTCTAAGGATCCCTGCCTGTTGTCATTTGTGACTATGTCAGCACCTCCCCATTGAGTGAGTAACTTTCTTTTAACTAAAAGAATACTTCAGTATTGGATGTACTAAAACATTTGCTGTACTGCTATGGACTCGTTTCCTTGTCTCCAGCTTATATATTTTGATGAATGAAGGAACCATATTAGAAAAGTCCATGCGCAAGCTATTAGGGAAAGACAGCAACTAATAGGATGTTAGGCACCCAGTACAACGATGTTTAAAGAACTCATTTCTGCCGGGCATGGTTGTACACGCTTTGAATCCCAGCACTGGGGAGGCAGAGGTAAGAGGATCACTGTGAGTTGGAGGCCACCCTGAGACTACATAGTTAATTCCAGGTCAGCCTGGACCAGAGTTAGACCCTACGTTGAAAAACAAAAACAAAAACAAAAACAGCCAAAAAAACAACCTCAGTTCTTAGAAGTAAATGATCTTGAATGTCCTTTCCTAGTTGTTTTCAGAAGAAACCTCAGTAACAGACAATGCCCTGGATGTAGTCTATTATTGTTCCTGTGAGAGGACTTAGTTTAGGGGTGTGCAATTCCTGATTTACAGAATATATGACATAATGAATGTGTACTGCTTCAAATTATTATGTGTGTGATAATTTGCTATTCACCAACAGAGACAACTACTATACCTACTGAAGTAGATGTTCTGCAGGCTGGTTCAAGCATGCTTGTCTAATCAGGCTAACTAAGTGTGGTGACTCAAGGTAAGGTTTAAGAAGGAATGTATTAAGCCATGAGACCTTTCTTGCCTCATTTTACTATGTCAGTAATGTAACATTGGGGGAAACAATGAGAGAGGACTACTTGATATAAAAAGGGAATATTGCATTGTGTAAATCACAAAGAAGACTGAAAGCATCACAGGTATTTTCTGGCATGCAGACTGAAAGACAGCATACTCCTTGTTGGAGAATGGCACTCAACATTAGGGTTTGGAAGAGTACACATATGCAGACAGTGACAGAATGATGTATAGACTGAAATAATTTAGTTTTCAAGTACAAAATATCTAAGATGGTGGGCCTGAAACATACAATTTTTTAAAAAATTTATTTTTGTTTATTGACTAGGAAGAGAGGGGGAGAGAGAGAAAGAGAGAGAGAGAGGGAGGGAGGGAGAAAATGCCCTCACCAGGGCCTCTAGGTACTGCAAATGAACTCCAGACTCATGCAACACCATTTGCATCTGGCTTACATGGGACCTGGAGAATTGCACCTGGGTCCTTAGGCTTCCCAGGCAATCACTTAAGTGCTGAGCAATCTCCCCAGCCCAAAATCTTAAGATATATTTTTGTAGTTATTTTTATTGCAGATGGTAGCAATCCTACTTTGTGGTTTCTGATATGCTTCTAGCATAAAGTTTCCCGTCAATGCCACTGCCATCATAATTCTCTACAGTATCTTACTGAAAATTTAAAATTACAAACTAGAAGATATCTGAAAGTCACCAAATAATACTAAAATCCCATCCCTCGCCTTCCCTTACCTCGTGTTCTTAACTTTCCTTCCATTCCCTTCTTCTTTTCTTTCCTTATTTCTCTCTTCCCACTTTCACTTTCCTTCCCCTTCTTCTTGTCTTTCTTACTCTTCCCACTTTCCCTTCCCTTTCTCTCTTCCTTTCATTTATTGATGCTGTTTATCTCCTCTATCATAAGAAACTAGAAGTCATAGTCTGAAATATGACAAGAACATACCTGAAGACCACTGGATTCTCCAGTGATAGCGCATTAACAACAAATGAATATCATGCCTCCTAACAAAAAGTACTACTAAAATCTTAGAATTATTTCTAATGTGGAGTGATGAACTAGGTTGATATGATCTTTTACCCAAACCTTGGTGTTTGCCTAAGGGATGGATGAATAGCTCAGCCAGTAAAATGAATAACAGCATAAGAATGGAGTTCAATCTCTACAGCCCACGTTTTAAAAGCCAGGTTTGCTGATGCACATTTAAAACTACATCACTGGAGAGACAGAAATGGGGAGATACTTGTGGCAAACTGGCTAGCCCATCTATCTAGTCTACTTCATAATCTCTAGGACAAGGCAAGATCCTATCTCCAAAAGACAAAGGAATGATACCAAAGATTAGTTTTGGTCTCTACATGCATACATGCACATGAATGAAAAGACACACATACACATTTAGAAAAAAATATAGGAAGGAAGAGAGCAAGAAAATGAGGTAGGAAAAGAAAACAGAGGAAGGATGGCTTTTTTTTTTTTTTAAAGAAACTATGACCTTTTTTGTGGCCATGGATTTTAGGAGGCACATGAATTTCTGATTCCATTTTCTCTTTTTTCTTTTCACAATTATTTATAGTGCTTTCATCTTCATTAGCAATACTAGCGTTTTCCCTATCTGAAAAACAAACATTTTATAGCATTAGTAATGTGGTTCTACTTACAGAATACAAAATGAGTAATAGTCCTAATACCTGACTCGTGAAATGACTCATTATCTTCTTCTTGGTTAATTTGTGAGATGTTGGTCAATCCTCCGTCCTCAATGTCAATAGAGAGGGAATCATGTTCAGGAACGTCTTGTCTCATCTTTCCAACTCTAGTTATTCCCAGTTCTTGAGAAGGAACATCTGTGGGGAAGAGGCTATTTGAAGAACTGGGATTTTGGTCTGTCACAGCCCCATTCCTTTTAGAGCCTTTTCCCCTTTGCACATATTTTGCATCTCTTTGATTCACTGAAGGAGTTGGTCCTCTGGGGACATCTTCCAGAGGTATTCTGAACAGTTTCACATAACAAGTCATCTTTGAAATGTCATATTCTGAAGGCATTCTGATACATGGCAGAGATGTTTGCTCAGGATTTCCATGTGAGTGATCAACAGGAGGTTTGCCCATGCACTGTTTATGCTTTGCAGCATGTTGCTCAGAAATGACTACATTGCCTGAATCATAAAGTTTAACGTCTTCTGGTTGTGAAAGTGAGGTCAAGTTATCTGCATTTATCTCATTTTTCTGTGAAAGATGGTCTTTGGAAGGTAAAGATTCTTGAGCGTCCATTTCTTCTATATTTGTTATACTCTTTTGATAATCACAGAGGTTTTCACCCTCTGTTGAAGCTACTTCAGGTGCAGCTGTTACCGTCTTCAAAGAGGTACTGTGATCAACATTATCACTATCAACATCTTCCTTTATAATGGATAAAAAAGCATTTTCCCAGGCATTAAGCTGCTTACTTTGTGTACTGGAGATCCTCTCTTCAAGGGACTTGTCAAGGCTATTGCACTGTTCTTCATGAGGAGGTGGTTGGTGATCTGTAGTGACAACTGGTAACATGGTTTCTTTATGTACAGAAAACCCCGACAAAGAAACATCTCCAGTTTGATCAGTGAACTCCAGTTCCAATGATTTTAATTCTTGACTCTCTGGTGTATCTGTAGTGTGGGTATGCAACTCTTTGGAAATTGAACAAGTCTCATTATTGTTATCCAAACCAGTTTTCAAGTTTGACAGAGTAGGGATGGATATTTCAAGTGATTCCTCTGGAAAGTCCTCAATGCTCTGGAGAGTGTACTGAGGATGTCTAATTGATTTATCCATTGTATTGGAGGAAGAAATAGCTACTCCTCTTAAATTATAACCTTCATCATCTACTTGAGAGTCATGAGACTTTTTGTGTTTCATCAGGTTCCTTTTTCCTTTACTTTTAGACACATCTGTTCTGCTATCTCTGGAATGGTGTAGATAGCCCTTTCTGTATCCCATAGAGCATGTTTGGTTAACATTTGATTTTTTAATACTGGGCTTACTAAACTCCGTGGTCCTGGGATTTTTTTGGTAATACCCACATTCATAATTTTCATTAATAAATACACCTTTGTTTCCTTCATTGCTGTTTGCATGTTCTGGCTTCTGACTGTTGGAATATTTGTCACAAACAAAGCCTGTCCCATCATTAGAATTGAATCTTTGTTTCTGCAAAAACAAAATACATGGTCAGCTTTAATTTTCAATTCTGTCTGTAGTACCCATACAGTGTTGTATGTGACGCTTCATCAAAATGCTTTTACAACATTTCCCTGTCCCAACAATTAGCAAAAACCAGAATTAGGAATGATTTTTTTCTGCTACTTGAGGAAATATAGGTGGGCCAAGGGAGGAAGGGATTTTAAAACAGAAAGACATGTACACTTGGAAATTAGTCTGTCTCAAACATTAACTGTGTGCAGCTAAGATTAAAGCAAGAAAATTCAGCCATGTGTGGTGGAGCACACCTTTAATCCCAGCACTTGGGAGGCAGAGGTTGGGGATCACCATGAGTTCAAGGCCACCCTGAGACTACAGAGTGAATTCCAGGTCAGCCTGGACTAGAGTGAGTCGCTTCCTGGAAAAATCAAAAAAAAAGAAAAAAAAAAAGAAAGAAAGAAAAGAAAACTGTCTCTTCCCATTGGGTCCAAACTGAAGTACCAAATGAAGAGTAGCCACCTACCACCTAACACTTGAACGGGTGCACTGGCACTTAAGTTCTTGAACCATGATTAACCCAGAACTTATCTGACATGGTAGAAAAACTAGTAGTTCCATGGAGAGGAAGGTGGGTAAGAGGAAGGAAATGGATTATAAACCATTAATACGCCCAGATAAATTTCAATTACTCAAATGTTTCTCAGATTAGTGAGCTAGAACCTTCTGATTCTCATGAATTATTCCAAATTGCCTTTAGGCCAAAGGTGCAGTAACTGACTTCATGGATGCTCCAACAGTTGTTCTTTTTCCTCTAACAATCTATACAATGGCTAGTAGTTGCAGCCCTATAAAAAGTTTATTGTTATATATAGACATACCTTAAATGGTTCTACGTCTTCTACCTGTGCTGGGTTCATGTTCTTTTTTTGAGCTGCATAGGAATGGAGAGAGAAAATAAAATAAGTTACTTCCACTGGTCTGTCTCTAGACTTCTAACATCCATAAGTTATATTCCATGAAAACTTTAAAGAGATTAAAATTGGCAAAATGTTACTATAATTTATAACTTTTAAAAATATTTTGATTTTGATTTATTTATTTGAGAGAGAGAGAATGGGCACGTCATGGACTCCTGCCATTTCAAACAAATTCCAGATGCATGTGCCACCTTGTACATTTGGCTTACAAGGGTCCTGGGGAATCAAACCTAGGTCCATTGGCTTTGCAGGCAAGCAACTTAACTGCTAAGCCATCTCTCCAGCCCACTTTTATTTTTCGTTTTTCCATGTAGGTTCTCACTCTATACTTACAGACTGATCTGGAAATCAATTTGTAGTCTCAAGATAGCCTCCAGCTCATAGAGATCCTCCTACTGAGTGCTATGCTGGAATGTGAGCAACATCATTCCCAGCGAATTCTGTTATATAACTTTCACATTCATTAGAACTATTATCTTGAGAGATAATAACATATCTATTGGGAAAGTGATCTAGCTCTAATAAAATAACTAAAAGAAAACATAGGTACTGAATTAATACTATTTTACTTTCCCACAGACATTAGCTGGATATATGCTCTTCATTCAGAAGATTATGCTAGCTCCTTTTATAAGACAGAAGATTCTTTCAAAATTAAGTACATCATCATCATTTCGTAGTATGTTGAGTTGATAAGGTCATAGCGTGAATGCTGCATTCTTTTCCAGACTGACCAACAGCATTGTGAATATACAGGAAAAACATAAGATAATTTGATTTAAAAGCTTATATTGATAATTTGTAATTTATTATATGTCTTTCATTGCCTCCTTTAAATAATGAATATAGAATGGTAGGTAGCTAATATGCATTTATCCATGAAAGATAAAATCCAAAAAAGTTACTGTGCATACATTGAAAGTGATGAATTAATATTCAATAGAAGGATTAAAGAAGAATTTTACATGTGATACATTAAAATTCAAGTTTGCTTGAATTTAGAAATGTATAATGTTTTAACAATATGGTGTTTAAAAATAAAGCAGTTTATTTATTTGGAAATGGTTTTCATGATTGTAATAAAGTTATAACTTGCATAATGGAACCTCTATCGACCTGTCACCTCATTCAGCTGGGGAAAAGCAAGGATATTGATACATTCTCTGGAACACAACTGTTGGTTTTTAATACTGATGCATCTGCTTACCAGTTGGTGACCAGGGGGAACTTCCTTAATGTCTCTGCAAACATAGTGTGTACATAGCAATGTGTCACAATTTAATCGTACCTGATGTAAGATATTTTTTATGTCTAGGAACATGTTTCTCAAGGAGAGCCTTCATACGGGAATCTTTGGCTTCATCCAAAGCACAATTTCCACTCTCATTTCTAAATAATGGATCAGCTCCATTCAAGAGAAGTAACTCCACCACCTAGAAACAGATCATTTGATACAGGAAGGCAAGACAAACGGTGTATTATTACAGATGTGTACTGGTGTACAACACAACCAATAGCAAATATTTCTTCCACAACTCTGAGTCTGGGATTATCTACAAATTTTTGGTGAATATAAAGTCATTGTTACTAAGTCATAATTTGCTTATGCAAAACTCCTTTCTCTTAAACATAGTAAGAGGGTAAAAAAGAAAAAAAAATGGAAGAAGAGAAAGAAATAAAGAAAGTTGGATAGGAAAAGTAATGATACAATGTCCTTAAATTCCATACATTCTTTCATTTTAGTCATGAGACAGGAAGTGGATGAAAAGTTTCCTGTGACTGAAAGACTTGGGGTCTTTGGGGAGTGCCAGCTAATGGTTATGAGTTTTCTTTGAGGACTAATAAAAATGTTCTAATATAGGTCATAAAGATGGTTACCCAACTCTATGAATGTAACAACAACTGAATTGTATACTTATGAGTGAATTTTATAGTATGCAAACTATATATTAACAGACATGCTTTTAAAATAAGTTCAAGTGGTGATTTTTCCGTATCTTATTTTTTTATTTAAAATATTTCAAACTGCAAGGGAGGAAATAAGCTCAATCTGTAAAAGGCTTGCACCACCATCATAAAAATGTGATTGGATGCCAGTCCCCTCATAAAAAATAGTGAGCATGGTGACACACACTGGTAATTTCAGTGTGAAGAGGAAGAAACAGGAGAATCCCTGCAATTTGCTGGCTAGCCTCTCTACACTAATTGGTCAGATCCAGGCAGTGACAGAACTTATCTTAAAAAAAAAAAAAGGAAAGAAGAAAGGCTGGAGGGATGGCTTAGCAGTTAAGGCATTTGTCTGCAAAACCAAAGGACCCAGGTTCGATTCCCCAGGATCCAGATTAGCCAGATGTACAAAAGGGTGCATACATCTGGAGTTCATGTGCAGTGGCTGAGGCCCTGGCACACCCATTCATTCTCTCTCTCTCTCCTTCCCTCCCTCCCTCCGTCTTTCTCTCTCAAATAAGTAAATAAGAAAAAAAGAGAAATGGACAGTTTTTCTGAGGAACAATACTCTAGTTTATATTTTGGCCTACACATGCATGAACACGTTCTTTAAACTGTAAAACAAATCCAAAATCCATCAGATCCCCTCCCTTTCTACATTAGTCTCTCTTTTATTTTGATGACATGGATTTGTGAAGGGGAAAGTGGGGGAAGGGAGGGAATTATCATGGTTCATTGTAAGCATGGAAGCTGTCAATATGAAACCTGTAAGACAACAACAAAAAAAAGTAAAAGCAAGAATACAATGGTGGTGGTGCATGTCCTTAATCCCAATCACTGTGAGTTCAAGGCCAGCCTGGGACTACAGAGTGAGTTCCAGGTCATTGTAGCCTAGAGTGAGTCAGGAAAACAAAACAAAACAAAACAAAATGGACACCAATATATTCTTCACCTGAAGTCAACAACTGATATTTCAGTCCATTAAGTTATGCAGATATATCTACATACATGTAGTTGTGTGGGAGTATATACAAATGTATAAACAAAAATGCCTAACATAATTAAAGACACCTGCAAATACAATGTCATTTTATTTAGACCTCCTCTTAAGAACATACTCTTATATGACGGTAATAACATACAACTAGCTAGGCATGGTGGTATATAACTTTAATCACAGCACTCAGGAGGCAGAAGTAGGATTATTGTCATGAGTTCGAGGCCACCTTGAAACTACATAGTGAATTCCAGGCCAGTCTGCACTATAGTGAGACCCAACCTCTATAAATAAATAAATAAATAATATTAAACAGGCTCTGGCCCTATTAGTTAAGTTTACCTAACATCATCCAGTAGCTAGCCTTATTGATATCACTAAATTGCTCAAAAATGTGTTTTAGCTGTTAGGAGAGAGACAGGAACAAATCACAGTTCACACATTCTCTTGCCTTTTAAAAATATTATTAAATATTCATTTTTCATTAAATATTCACTTTCATAGATTCCTGGTCATATTTTTCTTATAGAATATCCTGCAGGATGAATATGCTAATCATCTCTTTCTGAGAACATTCAGCTTAACCCACTTATTGTTCTGTGTGCCTTTAAAATGTATGTTAGACTGGCATGGCTCAGTAGATGTGATCTCTATCTAGTATTACTTTTGTCCCTTTCCTTAAAGGAAAACTAGTAAGCCCTGTATCCTCATTTATGAAAACAGGTAAAGGTACTTGGCATGAGTACACGATGACTAAATAAAAGCAGCATTTCTCCTATTTGAAATGAGCACCATCAAATGCATATGCAAACATTGCCAATGATAGCATTTACAACAATTCTACCACATTTTAGAAATGGTATACATAAACACTTCTCTAGCAAACCAATGTGATTTGATTTACCAAAGAGCTTTGGTAATTGAACTTCTGGTTAACCCCAAGTTCTTCTTATATTTATTTACACATTCTTACTGATGTCATCACCTACAATTTTATAGCAAGTAGTCTAAATAATGAAATAGAATGAGAACTCTGAAAATACAAGAATTAAGTCACATCAGAGAACAAAGTCTAACATGTGCACAAGAGAACAAGATCATATTACACATGGGGACAATATGGACTAAACCCTTCAAAATTTATTAGGATTTACATTTTTTCCAACAAATCTGTATTTTGAACTACTCTACAATGGGAATTTAATGCAAAAAAAAGCAATAGCAGATATGGATTATCCCCACTGTGAGTTGTTGGTCAGAGAGACTCATGAGGTCCCCAAAACAATGCAGGTCATTGCCAAAATAGTTGATTACCTGCCACAGTTAAATGATAAGACCCTGTTTCTGAAGAAACCACAGGCTGCAGTCACAGGACATTGGAATACCATGCTGCTGGAACTGAAAGTGAATCTATCTCCCACCCAACTAGTGCTCATTGTGCTGGGGTCACCAGAGGACAACCGTCACCGAAAGCACAACTAAGCAGGGGACCTTGCAGACTATGAAACCCTCCAGCCACACATGAATTGCACATATGTGCAATGATGGTATGTAGCCTCTATATGTAATCAATTGTTCTCTTATGGGAGATGAGGCCCACACAATGGGAGGGAACTCATACCTGGTACTGGAAACCATGGCAAAATCCCATGGTGAGGAAAGAGTGGACTAGCACACCAAAAATACCCTTTAACCCAAATTGCTGTCACATTTGCATCTGGTTGGAAAATCTGTTTTATTTTACAGATGGCAGAGAAAATGGAGGAGGGCCTAGATCTATTGTTAAGACAAGAAGGTAGCTAACTTCCCACCATGAGACTTTCTACCTCTACCACATCTGCCAGGGCCCAGGTGTAATTGTTGAGGAAATGACATCATGCATTCTTACTGCTAGCCTGACAACCAGCACCATGGTTGATGATGACAGACATGTAGAATAATCAAAACCTATGAAAGCAGAAATCCAGAGACTACAAATAGCTCAACACTAAATCAGACTGGCAACAGGCTTGCCATGGCTCAGGGAATATCACAGAAGAGTGGTTGGAAAGACTGTAAGAGCCACAGAGCAGGTAGTAATATGCTAAAGCTCAGTCTTCTGCTATGACACAGGGATTGACTGAGGCTTTCATGATCCCACAGAGATTACCATAACCCCACTGAGGAGCCACCACGGTAACAGGAGATGGGGCAAGAAGGTAAGAGTACATACACTGTTTTATATATATATATATATATATATATATATATATATATATATATATATATATATATATATATTTATATTTATATTTATATTTATATAGATAGATAGATGATAGATAGATTTATATATATATAGATATATATAGATAGATAGATGAATCAAGCATTATCAATTATATTCTTGTAGTTATGCAAGCTCCAAGTCTCATCCTCAATTTTAGAACACTTGTGTAATATGGGTATATACATATATATATATATATATATATATATGTAGAGGAAAAATACCAAAGTGGCATTAAGTGACAGGAGGAGAACATGAGAGTAAGGACAAAGTGCTAATATGTTTGCAAAGAGGAGCTTGCCAGTTAAGAAATATAAAAGAAAATTTCTTAAGTATTTTAATTTCTATTACTAACATTTTTATGAGAGGGTTTGTGTGTTTGTGTGTGAGAGAAAAAGAGAAAGAGTGAGTAAGGAGAGAGAAAGGGAGGGAGAGAATTGGTATGCCTGGAGCTCCAGCCACTATGATAGAACTCCAGATAGTACACTACCTTGTAGGCATGTGCGACCTTATGTTTGCATCACATTGTGTGTCTGGCTTATGCGGGAACTGGAGAGTCAAACCTGAGTCCTAAAACTTCACACGCAAGCACCTTAATCACTAGGCCATTTATCTAGCCATCTCTTACTGACATTTTCACACAAGTTCAGTGCAGTATAATTAAGGGTAGCAAGATGAAGACAACTTGCACCTATTACTAAGGAAATAGCAACTAAGTTACAAATATCAGTGATGTGTAATTATGGGCTGGAGGAATGACATAGCAGTTAAGGCATTTGCCTGCAAAGCCAAAGGACCTGGTCTTGATCCTCCAGGACCCACATTAGCCAGATGCACAAGGGGGGGGCATATGTGTCTGGAGTTCATTTGCAGTGCCTGGAGGCCCTGATGCACCCATTGTCTCCCTCTCTCCCTATTTCTCTTTCAAATAAATAAATATAAAATGTTTTAAAAATGTGTAACTCTATGCAGGACTTTAAAAGACTTTGGAGGTACTCGTGTTATCTAAAATAAGACTGAAAGATGCTTACTCTTTTGGTTGAATACAAAAGTCAAGTTGCAGAATGTCACATATAATAATCTCATCATGAAACAACAAACTACATTCACCTATGCAGTTGTCAGGGGTTCCACACAGACAGCTGTGTGAAGGAATGTGTGGTTGTTGCATATCAATCATTCTATTGAATCAGGTAGTTTTCCTTAATTTAAAACTAGCTGACTTCCTTGTATAAGAACCCATCACGACAAAAACAAATTCTTTCAAGTACTAGACAATCTAATATCTTGACCATTAATTTTCATGAGATATATTCTAATAATTAAAAAAAACCACCACTCCTGCATTAGCAGTTTCACTGTTAATAATAGTATTTTCACTGATAGTGGTAATCTCTTAAGTATGTTGTGTGATTAGCAATTAATGTATTAAGAAACATTACATTTGGAATAAGGAAAATGTTATTCAAGCTACAATCCAAGTAATGATCTATAAAATAAATATCAGCATGAAAAGATGATTTAATTTTCTATGTGAAAATATGCATTTCAACAAAAGTTAAGATCCAGTAGTAAGACCACACCTAGCATTCATGTTGTAGTCTCTAAGTTGACTTTCCAATAAAATATAGTAGACTTTGCAATAAAATATTATTATTGACAAAATATATGGTTGAAACAAGCTAATCAACTTCACAAAATAAAATGACCAAATTGAGGGTTTGGGGAATTCTGGAGGACAAATAACTACATTTCTTCAACAAACAGGATAAATTATTGTAACTTAAAACATACATAAGAGGGCTGGAGAGATGGCTTAGCAGTTAAGCGCTTGCCTGTGAAGCCTAAGGGCCCCGGTTCGAGGCTCGGTTCCCCAGGTCCCACGTTAGCCAGATGCACAAGGGGACGCACGCGTCTGGAGTTCGTTTGCAGTGGCTGGAGGCCCTGGCACGCCCATTCTCTCTCTCTCCCTCTATCTGTCTTTCTCCCTGTGTCTGTCGCTCTCAAATAAATAAATAAAATTTAAAAAGAATCATACATAAGAGAGCTGGGTGTGGTGACATACGCCTTTAATACTAGGACTTGGGAGGCCAAGATAGGATGCTCACTGTGAGTTTAAAGACAGCGTGAGATTACATAGTGAGTTCCTGGTCAGACTGGGCTGGGTTAGAGTGAGACCATAACTCTACAAACAAAACAAAAAAATACTTAAGAGATGTAATGAACATATATAATGCATGTACCTTGATGGATCCTAATTAAACAACTTATTATAAAATATTAGGAAGCTTTTACTGTATTCTGGTGTTAAGCCATACTAAGAAACTGTGAATATTTAAAAGAAATGATACTGTGGGTATGAAAAATGATCTGTTAGACATGGAGGCTGAAAAATTTAGGAGTAAAATTGTGTGATATCTGAGCTAATCCAACAACATAACCCAATCCATGTTCCAGTGTAGGCATATGGTGTTGACTCCCCATCATAACAGAATTTATAACAATCTTTATACAAAATCTCAAGTTCTAGGAAAACAAAGAACTAAAAATTATAATGTCTGAGGAATGTTTTTAATATTTGTGAATCTCAAGAGTACTTCCAATAAACTTCCAATCTAACATCTCATAAACACCAAACATGGGACACTTCATCAAACAAAAGTTCAACATATCTATAGCTTATATGAATGCTACTTCCTTTACCTAACAAAGTAAACCTTAAATGTATAATAACGATTAACTGTGACACAATTTATTCTTAGTGCTATCAACAGACTCTCTGCAATTTCTTTTTAGTTTTGTGCTTACAGATTCTCAAAGATCAGTATATATGCTTGTGCATTTCATCCATATTCTTAGTAATTTGTTTAAATTTGTCTAATTAAGCATATATACCGAGTTGCTCCTATTTCTCAAATTCCAACTTTTTTAACCTTAAAATGCATTTATTAAAATATTTTATTGAGATGTGATTCATGAACCACAAATTCTATCTAAGGAATATAATTCAACTTTTATTATATTAAGAGAGCTGTACAACCATCACAACAATATAATTACATGTTGCTTCTGGGTTCAAAACTCCAAGGGTAGGAAAGGGGTTTAACAGGAAGCTCCCTGTGTAAGCATTTCTTCTGGAAATATGCAGAACAGATCTTCCTGTGCACAACAGATTAAACTCTTTAGTTCCCCTTCAGTATTGAACCCAGAAGCAACTTCTAATACTTGAATAAAGAGTAAGCTATATTTAGTAGCTAGTGGAATATACAGATCAATATATGTCAATGGCAAAGTGCTTGAATGTAAGGTGAAAAGCCTGGGATAGATGCTCAACACTAAAAAAAGAAAACAGAGAGGAAGAGGAGGAGATAATATCTTTAGCACATTTCTCAGACCTTTAATGTAATACCTATAGTTTCTGAGGTAAAAATGTATACTTGATTCACAATCTTAATGTTTCCATTTATTTCCACTACTAGCCCACTTGAGTAGAGTTATATTATTCTGATAGATAGCCACTGGTATAGCCATGCTAACATGTAGCTGCTAATGGTTAAACTCTTGATTGTTCTCATGTCCTGTGCCCATTCCGAAAATGATATTAGACCTCTTATTGGGACTGGGCATCATTGTCTAACACTCTGTAACAAGGAAATAGTTTTCTAAAGCCTATAAGGCACTGGTGGAAAGAGAATTCAAGGAGTACAAGTTGAGGAGGGATGGGTACAGAGGATAGAAAAGAGAAAGAAATCGGTGGGAATTATGGTCAGAATATATTATATACATATATAAAAATTTCAATAAGTAAAAAGGGAATATGGGTTAAAACAGTATGTGCAAAAATGTATTCTTCATAATTATGAAAAAGTAATACGGAATGTGAACCCTAGCTATAATCTCAGCTACTCTGGAAGGTGAGGCAGGAAGATCCCTTGAATCCAGAAGTTTGAGGAAATCCTAGACAACATAGCAAGACAGTATCTCACAGAAAATGAAACAAACCAAAATTTCACAAAAAGTTTAAAATAGCCAGGCATAGTGGCACACACTTTTAATACCAGCACTTGGGAAGCACAGGTAGGAGGTTCACTGTAAGTTTGAGGGCAGCTTGAGACTACATAGTGAACTCCAGGACAGCCTAGGCTATAGTAAGACCCTACCTCAAAAAGCCAATAAAAGTTTAAAATGACATCAATCATATTAGGAGAAACAAAGCCACTTTAAGGTATTCATTAGCACAATGAACTAAAATGAATTTCTCATGTGGTAATAGCCATATTTAATATTTATTTAATAATGCAATTACTATCAAACAAAAGCATTCAAATACCTTATGATGTCCATTTATTACAGCATCATGAAGAGGAGTAATCTGGTACATTCCTTTGTGATCTACATCTGCTCCACCCTTCAGCAGTTCACTTGCTGTCTGATAATATCCTCGTGCACTAACTTCATGAAGTGCTGTCCACCCTATTATACCAGAAATACAATATTGCTTTGTGGCATCGTAATACTTGTGCTCACCCTTAAAACTCTAATTATAGATAGTTTCTTTAAAATTATTCTGATTACATGAGACAACAAAATATAACCATAAGAACACCCCGTGTTACTTAGTGAATTCAGAAAATCTGAGGGAGAACTTGGGATGTATCTCAGTTGTTAACTGTGCCCGGCTAGCCAGAGCCCTAGGTTCAATCCCCAGCATTAAACCAGTCATGATAACACATGCCTTGCAATCCCAGCACTGGGGAGGTGGAGGCAGGAGGATCAGAAGTTCAAGGTCACCAACACATGCTGAGTTTGAAGACAGCCAATACTACATAAAAAACAAAAAACCTGAAGGAAAATCACATTCCTAATCTTCAAATCTGCAGTACAAAAATAGGAGAAGAAGGCAAATATTCCAAAGGTTTTTAAAAACATATTTAGAGGTAGGGACTTGCTCTAGCCCAGTTTCCCTTGGAATTCACACTGTAGTCTGCATGGCTGGTTCATATCTTAACATAATAATGGCAATATACAAAGCTCCTAAGGAGGAATTCCTATTAAGATCAGGAACAAGACAGGGTTGTCCACTCTCACCTCTGCTTTTCAATATAGTACTGGAAGTCCTAGCTCAAGCAGTAAGACAGGAGAAGGAAATAAAAGGGATACAATTTGGAAAGGAAAAAGTTAAGTTAGCTCTATACATTGATGACATGATTGTATATGTAAAAGACCCAAGAGACTCCATCCCAAAACTCCTGAAAGTGATTAACTCCTATAGCAAAGTAGCAGGATACAAAATCAATGCGCAAAATCAGTAGCATTTCTGTATGCAAATGACAAAGATACAGAGAAAGAAATAAGGGATATAGTCCTATTTTCAATAGCAACAACAAAAATAAAATACCTTGGAATAACGTTAACCAAGGAAGTGAAAGATCTATACAATGAAAACATAAAAACACTCAAAAAAGAAACTGAGGAGGACTTGAGAAAATGGAAAGACCTCCCATGCTCCTGGATAGGCAGAATTAACATTGTGAAGATGGCAATCCTACCAAAGGCAACATATAGATTTAATGCAATTCCAATTAAAATCCCTAAAGTATTTTTCACAGAGATAGAAAAAATGATCTCAAATTTCATATGGAAAGGCAGAAGGCCTTGCATATCCAAACATATCCTCAACAAAAGAAATACCTCTGGAGGCATCACCATACCTTATGTAAAACTATATTACAAATCATAGTAATAAAAACAGCATGGTACTGGCATAAAAACAGGAGTATAGACCAATGGAATAGACTTGAGGACCCAGACTTTGTGTCAAGCAACTATAGCTACTTTATATTCAACAAAGGTCCTAACAATATAGGCTGGAAAAAAAGACACTATCTTCAACAAATGGTATTGGACAAATTGGATAACCACATGCAGGAAACTGAAACTTGATCCGCACATTTCACCATGCACTACACTCAAATCCAAATTGATCAAAGACCAGAAACTCGACTACTATTGTAAGAAAATTTAGGAAGTACTTTCCATGATATAGGACTTGAAAAGACTTCCTGAACAAAACCCTAGTAGCTCATGATCTTAAACAGTCACTCAACCAATGGGATCACATGAAACTGAAGAGTTTCTTTACAGACAAGCATAAAATAAGACAAGGCAATCGATTACCCACAGAATGGGGGAAAATATTTGCGGGTTATCCAACTGATAGAGGCCTAATCTCTAGAATCTACAAAGAACTCAAAAATCTAAACAGTAAGAAGCCAAACACCCCACTCACGAAATGGGGCAAAGAGCTGAACTGGCAGTTCACAGAGGAAGAAATACAAATGGCAAACACACACTTAAGAAAATGTTCATCATCCCTAATCATCAGGGAAATGCAAATTAAAACAACTATGAGATTCCTCCTTACCCCAATAAGGATAGAAAACATCAAAAATTCAAATGAAAATAAATGCTGGCGAGGATGTGGAGAAGTAAAAACACTCACCACTGTTGCAGGGAATGTAGGATGGTACACCCACTTTGGAAAGCAATATGGAGACTCCTGAAAAAGCTGACTATAGAGATACCAATAGACCCAGTTATTCCCTTACTTCAAACCACAGGCCAGACAGATTTGCTCAACCATGTTTGTAGCAGCTCAATTTGTAATAGCTAAGAGCTGGAATTAATCCAGATGTCCATTATTACAAGAATGGATAACTAAGACGTGGTATATCTACACAATGGAATTCTATGGAGCAGTAAGAAAAAATGACACAATGAAATTTGAGGAAAAATGGTTGAACCTGGAACAGATCATTCTTAGTGAACTTACCCAATCACAGAAAAAAACCCGCCACATAGTCTCACTCATCTACAGCACCTAACTTGAATCTACCCAAGATACCTTACATACCCAGCAAGTACCTCGTGGACTAGACACTAAGATGGGTGGGGAGGGATGGGAGGGCAACGGATGGGAGGGAAACACAAATCTAGACCCAAATGGCAATGGTAACATACAATTCTACTTCCTAAAAGGCAGACAAAATGGCTGAACTTTCACCAGGCCCTTAGAGGGAACACCTGAACCACAAGACACTGGAGAGGGTATAATGAAGTCTAACCTTAATCTTCTACAGCCCCCCCCCTCTCTCTCTCTCTCTCAATCTCTCTCTCTTCTCTCTAGATCTTGTATATTAGTTATCTTTTTCCTCCTTTTCTTTGTGGGAGCTGACCCATAACTCCCAGTACCAGCATGTGGCTATCATCCTCAATGAGCTTTTCATAAGAGAGAACTACTAGGTTTCCTAAAAGAAAGAAATATTTCTGTCTGAGTACTTGATGATCCACTAAAGGTTAGTGGTAAGACCCTACTGCTGAAGACAACCTTTTGTGGTTGACATGTAAAATGGAATGGCATGGCTGGAAGTTGGAAGAGAGTCAGTCCCCAGACAGTCAGCGTGTCTAGTGCCAGAAGGTGCTAAATGGGCTACTGGGGGGAAATGACCAATATCTGTCCAAGCAACTCATGGTCTAACCTACTTAGCAGCAAATAACCTGTTGTGATGCCCACACAAGTGCAATAGTGGCACACAGCCATGGTGGAGAACCGACTGCTCTCGATTTGGCTAACTGATCCACTTCAGTGGTACAGAACCCATAGCTGGAGCTGGGAAACAAGTCAGAACCATATGCAAACATAAGCCCACTCTCCAATAACAAGCTACCATCAATCATGGGGTATAAGAAGGCCTACACCTATTAAACTCTCTATAAAAAAGTAAGGTTTATCTCATTTCTTCTGGGGCTAACTTACTCTCCCTTGGAGAATCTGCTTCTCTTTTTCAGATAGATGCAGATCCTAAGGAGAGAGCCACCCCAACATACCTCAAAAGGGCCCTGGCTAAGACTATGAAAAATTGGTGAAACAAACAAGGGTGCTGTTTTCCTGGTGAACCGGATACCAGCGCAAGGGTGAAGGAGATCAATAGAGAGAAAAATCATCTCCTACCAAATCAGAGAGCAGAGCCTTAGAGGCCCCCAACACCTCATCACTGAAGCAGACCAAAAATGAACCCAACATGGCTCAGGGAAATTTTGAGGAAGAGGGGGTGGAAAGAATGTCAGAGCCACATGTTGGGTCATGATATGCAGAGACATTTATCTTACCCATACTGTGGAATAAATCCAAAATGCATGACCCATATACCTCAACAAGGAGGGGCCAAGGGGAGGGGGTAGGTCACGGATGAGCCTAATAATGGAACCAAACTGACTGTATTTGCTGAATACAAAACTAATTAATAAAAAAATTTTAAAATAAAATAAAAAATCACATGGGCATGCCTGTGAAAATATGTGTTTTTCAACATGCTAATCTACAGATTTGGGAGAGGCAATGTGATGGCTGTATTTTAAAGAAACACTACAGATAATTTCTGATGAAAATGGTTTGCAGACAACCTTGCAGTAACACTGCTATTTGTAAATATCAAGGATATGATATCCAGAAATAAAAATAGAGGTAAGATGCAAAGTGAGAAGGGAAGTAGAGAATAAGAGAGTTCAAGAAGCCTGAAAAATAATGATTAGTCATCCAAGGATGGTCACAGGAGTGCCTGTGGCAGTGAGTAAGTTGGCTGAAGACAAGCAGGGAATAGCAGCCACTAATGATGTTAACACTGGGACAAGACAATAAGGGTAATGAAAGAAGCACATTAAGAGATGATAGTGATACTCTGCATCTGGGGTTCATCTGCACTGGCTAGAAGCCCTGGCATGCCTATTCTCTTTGTCTCTCTATCTGCCTCTCTCTCTATCTCTCAAAAAATACATGAAAAGAAACTGTTAAAAAAGAGATGATTGGCGGGTATGGTGGTACACACCTGTAATCCCAGCATTCAATCTTGGTGAGTTCAAGGCCACCCTGAGACTACATAGTGAATTCCAAGTCAGCCTGTCCTAAAGTGAGACCCTCCCTTGAAAAACCAAAAAATAAAATAAAATAAAAAAAGAAAGAGATGACTGGGAAATCAATAAAGGGTGGCTGCATGTAGAGTGACTGGAATGCCAGAAACAGAGACTACTAACAGAAAGAACTACAAATCTCCTCAAATCAAGCAGGGATTACAGGGCCTTGGTGTAACCCTTTCTACAGCAAAACCCCAGATCTTGTTAGCATGAGCACAGAGCAGCTCCTCTCTCTCGATGGACTATGTTATGCCTTCTCTGTGTGCCACAGACTTTATTACACAAACTGGAAAACCTGAAAGCAACACCAAAATTACACATACTCCAAAGCACCCTCCCACGCTTGTACAGTACTATTCAGCACAGTAAGTATCTTTAAGGAGTCCTTCTTTCCTAGAAAAACAAAATCTCACGAAGGGACTTTTGTGCCTTAAAGCAACCCCCACAAACACAAAAAATAAGCATGTTCTTTCCGAACCTGTACCATGCTCTACCTCAAACCCTAATCTCTCCATATCCTTGGTCATTACCCCTGCACATTTTACATTATCATAACTTTCCTCCTGTTGTTCAGTGAACCATCAGTTTCTCCCAGGTTTGATTTCACTTTGCCTTCATTCAAGAGTATGTCTCATAATGATAAAGATCCTAGCCGGGCATGGTGGCACACGCCTTTAATCCCAGAACTCGGGAAGCAGAGGTAGGAGGATTGCCATAAGTTCGAGGCCACCCTGAGACTCCATAGTGAATTCCAGGTCAGCCTGGCCTAGAGTAAGACCCTACCTCGAAAAACCAAAAAAAAAAAAAAGATCCTGAAAAGCCAACACCAGGAACTGCCCTGTCTTTGAAATTCCATTACACATACCCCACCTAGCATAATCTTTTAAGGAGAAATTTAATGCTGTTATTCCACCACCCATTTTATTTTCTCCTCTCAGAGATAGTGGTAAAGAACTACTTATGCAAAAAAAATTTAAAGATGGCTTTCTGATTCAGACTTGCCTGAGGCTCATTTTGCTATTACCTTCATGGAGGTGATTCAAATACAACTACAATTCATTCTCAAAGACAACTGTGGGTGGTAACCCTAACTTACCTGAATAACTTGGCTGATTAACATCTCCACCATTTTTTATACAATGCTCAACAAGCTCAACATCATCATGCATAGCAGCCAGGTACAGTAAGTTCTCTCCATAAATGTTTCTCTGGTTGATGGTAGCAGGACACATTCTTTTCATCTTTCTCTTTACTAAAACAAGGGGAAGGACAGTGAACAAAAAGCCTTGTATGAAAACCAGGAGGAACCAAATATGAAAAATCTATACTGAAAATAGGCTCTATAATATTATGACAGAGTATTTTATTCACTATCACCACTATGATGGTATCTAAATATAAAAGGAGAAAGATATAAGTGCTTTTGAAATAAATGTTTTCAAGTATTTGCAGCAACCTATAAAATCATGACATCATATGTGACATTTGTTGATCAAAACTTCATCCAAAGTGATCATATAAGAAGAGAAACACCTTTTCTTATAAATTCTGGTGAAAAATATATTTTGAGATAGAATTGTATGACATTTTCTATAGTCTGGATCTTGAATATCCCTCAAAAGTCTATGTGTTCAATGCTTGGTTCCTAGAGTAGTGCCAATGGGAGGTAGTGAAGCTTTTAAGATGTGAGGTCTAGAGGGATCGTGTCCTCATCCCTCAAAGAGTACAGTGGGAACCCAGCCCCTTAACCCTCCTCGCTTTTACTTCCTATCCATGATGGAAGCAACTCTGCTCCACCATGTTCTTCTGCTATGATGTGCCACCTCACCACAAGACCAAAGCAACAAAGACAGTCATTTGTAGAATGAACAAGTTTAATATTTTCTCTTTATAAGATGATTATATGTAATTCTGCTTATGTGATACATTATCAAACTTTATTACAATGTTGCCACACCCCAGTCTTGTAAAACTATGAGGGAAATATCTTTGAGGCATATAAGAAACAAACAAAAACTAAATGAGCAAAACAGTGTCTCACACAAACAAAAACAAAACAAAGCTCACTTTATAAAAGCAACTAAGCACCATAGCATCTTTCTTAAACTAATTTACCTTTTATTTCACTCCCTGTCAGTTCACTGTAAAACTAATCTAACTGCTGGGAGCTGGAGAGATGGCTTAGTGGTCAAGTGCTTGCCTGTGAAGCCTAAGGTCTGGTTCCAGGCTCAAATCTTCAGGACCCACATAAGCCAGATGCAAAAGTGGGCCCATGCTTCCGGAGTTCGTTTGCAATGGCTGGAGGCCCTGGCATGCCCATTCTCTCTCTATCTATCTGCCTCTTTCTCTCTCAGTCTCTCTGTCATTCTCAAATAAATAAATAAAAATTTTAAAAAACTAATGTAACTGCTGCTAACGGCTGAACATTCCTCCCTATATCTTGAAATACAAAGTATTCTCTCAACAGGTAATAAGTATGTTCGCCAAGAAACAACAGTGCTTGCTTCCAAATATATGCCCATGCAATTATAACTAGGTAATTTGTTAAAATAAAAAATTACAAGCATGAAATAAACAATTTTGTAATGAATCCTAAGTTGCAGAAGACACTCATTTTCTGTCATTTGTCCTCCAGTGTAAACAACTATAAAAACAGATAAAATACATCAGGAGACCCATTTACAAACATTCAAATGATGGTAATTCTGTGATCAGTGTTCACAAAACAAAGAGAAGGCAACTACATGCCTGTGGGCAGTAGTAACTTTGGACCTGGAATGTGCCCTGTAGCATGAAATGTGCTCATAGCAAGCAAGGAGTACAGGATAATCAATCAGGACACAGGTTACTGTATGGTGAAGATAGGGGGCTAAAAATGTATAGGTGGTTCAGAAAGATGGAATAAAAGGCAAGGTCCTCCTATACTTGGAGCTCAGGCTTTCACTGTGACTTCACTGAGGCCATGTTGACACCTATTAATAAAAAGCTGCTTCCGGGCTGGAGAGATGGCTTAGCGGTTAAGCGCTTGCCTGTGAAGCCTAAGGACCCCGGTTCGAGGCTCGGTTCCCCAGGTCCTACGTTAGCCAGATGCACAAGGGGGCGCACGCGTCTGGAGTTCGTTTGCAGAGGCTGGAAGCCCTGGCGCGCCCATTCTCTCTCTCCCTCTACCTGTCTTTCTCTCTGTGTCTGTCGCTCTCAAATAAATTTTAAAAAAAAATTAAAAAAAAAAAGCTGCTTCCTTGTCTGGAGAGATGGTTTAGCAGTTAAGTTCTTGCCTGTGAAGCCTAAGGACACCAGATCAAGGCTCAATTCCCCAGGATCCACATTAGCCAGATGCACAATGAGGAGCACCCATCTGGAGCATCTGGAGTTTGTTTGCAGAGGCTGAAGGTCATTGGTGTGCCAATTTTCTCTGTGTCTGTCACTTTCAAATGAATAAATAAAAATATTTTTTAAAGGAAAAAAAAAAAGCTGCTTCCTGCTGTAAGGCATGGTGTTCTATTTCTCCAAAGAGTGGCCTGAAACAGTTCAGACCTATGATCCCAAGTGTAGGCAAAGAAAAGTGGTGAATCCCAGGGTCACCATGGATTCTACCTGAACCAACTTTACAGAGAACTGTGGTACAGATTAGGGGCAGAGTAAGGTCATCTTCCTGATCTTAGAAGACAGAAATTAGAGTTTGGCAAAGCTGTGGTGGCTAAAATTTCAAGGCAGAGTACCAGAGATAAGAGAATGGAAACAAGGCCCCAGAAATTTATTTGAGGGGCCCTGTGAGACATTATCTGAGCAATAACCTGTTCTTGTGTAAGGACAGCCTTCACTATCTTGGGCAAGGACAACTACTTAGGAACTATAAAACCATCAATGCTCACCAAGGTTGAGAGTCTTCAAATTCCTGCCAGCTTAAGTAGAGACTTTACAGAACATCCATAGCATCTAAGAGACCCCTGGATGACCATGTCCCTGAATGATCATTACCTAACACCAGGGATCAACTAGTACTAAAGACTACAATAGGTCTGTCTTACATAGGTTTTAACAAAGTAGTGAAAAGATTAAAAGTTTAAGCTGACCTTCACATAACTTGTGAGAACAAAATGCAATGCTACCTTTAAAATATACATGCTAATATTTTGATGCATATAGATATCCACTTGATCTCCACTACCTTACCCTTACACCTCTGTCCAAACCAATTCTCCACATGTGTGTGGATGGATCTCTGTACTCTATTTCATTTTGCTGATCGATTTCCCTAACTTGATGCCAATGTTATGCTATGTTTGTTACTGTAGCTATATTCTTGAAATTTGATCAAGTTAGCCCCTCCCCAACTCCACTTTTTCATAGGTGTTTTGCTGTTTTAGGTACCCTGCATTTACAAATGAACAGACCAGTCATTTGTAATTTGGTAACTTTATTTGCAAGAAGCAGCAGATAGAGAGAGAGCAAAACAGGTGCTTCATGGCCTCTTGGCACTGCAAATGACCACCAGACACATGTGCCACTTTGTGCATATGGTTACGTGGGTACTTGGGAACTGAACCTGGATTGTCAGGTTTAATGAACTATTTTTTTTAAGACATGGTTTCACCCTTAACCCAGGCTGGCCTCAAACTCACAGCAGTCCTCCCAACTGAGACTCTCAAGCAATGAGATTTAAGGTGTGTGCCACTAAGCCTGGCCTGATTTCTGATTTTACAGACAGAAAAATTGGGGATGAAGGAAGAGGAAGGAGAATGAAGGGTAACAGGAGAGAAGAACAGAACAGGGAGAGGAACAGAGGGTAAGGAAAGGAGGAAAGGCCAAAGGCAAGGCAAGACAAGACAGATGCTGAATAGATTTTTATTGGGATTATATAAATCCATAAACAAATCTAAGTGTGAGGAGAGTCTTAACAATACTGGATCTTCTTTCTGATGATTACGACATACTTATCCATTGGTTCCACCAGATTTTCTTGCATTTCTGTAGGCGATAATTCATAGAATTTAATGTAGCTGTCTCTAATATTTTTTCCAAGATTTATACATAAATATTTCTGTATTTTTAAATTTAATTTTTTGATTATGCACACTGTGTGTGTACAGTCATGTTGGTACCATCGTTAGCCTCCTCTCTGTCCTACCCGCTCAATGTTATAATGGTGGTTTTCAAATTAAATTTGTTGGTTGTTTATTACTATATTATGTATATTTATATTAATTTACATCATTAAACATATATTATGTATATGTTATTTCCATATTTTGTGTTCTGCAACTTCTCTAAATTATAGTACGTTTTGTTACAGAGTCCATCAGGTTTTCTACCTATTTGTTTATGTTATTTATTCTAATGACAGTTTTATTTACTTCTTTCCTTTGTTTTTCTTCCTGACAGAACTGGCTAGAACCTGAAGAACAATGTTAATCATAAATATAGTAGTTATATGGTTTTTACAAATTCCCTTCATCAGATTGAGGAAAATCTCCTCTTGCCCTAGTTTATTTACTAAGAGTTTTAAACAGAGATAGATGTTTGGTGTTATCAAATGCATTGTCTACATTGACTGAAATGACCCATATCAATTTTAACTTAATTTCTTACTATGATAACAGATTAATTTTCAAATTTCAAACCAATATCAAATATAGATGTTTAACTTCTTAAATTTTTACATGTTCTACTTAATAGATATTGTTCAATGAGTTTGGGATGAATATGTACCTGTGAAATCACTACCATCAAGATCACAGCACCACAGGTAAGGGCTCCCTCTTTGTTCTAACTGTCTCATGAGAGCTGGTTTATAACAATGCAATTAACCCTTGTGAAATGTTACCAATTTATTCCTGTTTTATGTTTGATAATCCTTAGAGTATAAAACTATTTTTCTATAAATCTTTTAAATGTATGTAGGTAATTTTATCATTCGTTTGCCTCCTAATCCCATTCTGTGTTTGAATTATATTTTGAAAAGAATTTTCCATGCCACGACTATCAAAAGATTTACCTATGTTCCTTGAAGAACATTTTTTTGCAGGAAAATCTCAGCTCAACTTGGAATTCAACTTAGGATAAAGAACATTATAGGGATCCAATTTTGTTTGTTTTTCACTGTTTTTGAGTCCTTTTCATCTTTAGCATCGTTATCACAGATTGCCCTCATATTCACTTCATAATTGACTGATTTTTTTTTTTTGTCTAGGACCAGGCCAAATTACTTTACTTTCAATGACGTTTTGGTAGGCTTTCATTTATACAGAACATAGACCCGCCAGTCTACCTTCCATTTGCTTTAATTTTTCTGAATTTTCTTTGCTTGTCTTTCATGTGTTCTTTTCCACCTGAAATTTAGTGTCACTTTGTACAATTCTCAATTACCCTCCAGCTCTTTTAAAATAAATATGCAGGTAAGGGGGCTGGAGAGATGGCTTAGCGGTTAAGCGCTTGCCTGTGAAGCCAAAGGACCACGGTTCGAGGCTTAATTCCCCAGGACCCACGTTAGCCAGATGCACAAGGGGGCGCAAGCATCTGGAGTTTGTTTGCAGGGCTGAAGCCCTGGCGTGCCCATTCTGTCTCTTTCTCTCTCTCTCTCTATCTGCTTCTTTCTCACTCTGTCTGTCGCTCTCAAGTAAATAAAAGTAACAAAAAAAAATTTTAAAAATTATGTAGGTAAGGAAGCAAGCAAAATATCTGAATGAAATCTCAGAGTAAGTTAGGGGTAAGTTTCTTACATTCTGAATGTTTCTACCTGGGATCCAGGTTATTTCCATTTATTCAAGTCCCATCTTTTATTGTATTTTAACAGAAGTTTTGAATTTTCTGATAGGTACATCAAAGTTCTTATTAGACATACAATTGTGTATTTTCCTTCTTTTGCAACACTCTAATTGTTTTAATTTATTACATTATTACATTTAATATATTTGGGGGAAAGGAGACAAAGTGAGGGAGGAAGGGAGAGAGAAGAAGGGAGGGAGGGAGAGGGAGAGAGAGAGGCAGAGAGAGAGAGGACACACCAGGGCCTCCTGCCACTGTAACTTAACTCCACATGGATGTGCCACTTTGTGCACCTGACTTTACATGGATACTGAGGTATCTAACCCGGACCATCATGCTTTGTAAGCAAGTGCCTTTGACTGCTGAGCTGTGTCTCTACACCCACATGGAGGTTTTTCTTACATGGTTTAATTAGTTGTTATATATGACATATATAAAGTTTTAATTTTGATTTATATAAGTTATTTAACTTTTTTTTTTGAGGTAGAGTGTTACTGTAGTACAGGCTGACCTGGAACTCATTCTGTAGTCCCGTACTGGCTCAAACTTAAAGGGCTATCATACCTCTGCCTCCTGAGTGTTGGGATGAAAGGTGAGTGCCATCATGACCCACTGAATTCCCATACCTTTTATTATGAAATAATTTCAGACTTCTAGAAAAGTTATATGAATAGAACAAAGGACCTTATGGTACACTTCAGTGGTAGAATATTTACCTAGAATGTGTTAAATGTTGGATTTGATCCTGCTCAGAATAGAAAAACACAAAAAAGTTTAACACAGAATTTGCTCAATGTAAACATTTTGATACAACTTTAAATTATTTTATCTCTCTCTCTATGTGTGTGTATGTATACACACACACACACACACACACACACACACACACGTACAACGAAGGTACAGTAACTTTTTTTTTTTTTTTACTTTTCAAGGTAGGGTCTCACTCTAGTCCAGGCTGACATGCAATTCACTATGTAGTCTCAGGGTGACCTTGAACTCACAGTTATCCTCCTACCTCTGCCTCCCGAGTGCTGGGATTAAAGGCGCGCGCCACCACGCCCAGCTATGGGACATTAACTTTTAAATACAAGTACTTAGCCTATATTTTCCACTGATACTTAGCATGTATTTTATTAGTACATATTTTCTAAGAATAAAAATACTGTCTTATACTACACCACAGTATATTTTACCATTTCTGAAGTTGTTTCCTCATCAGTCAAATGAGAAAGCAGAGAAAGGTAATCTCTAAATTGTTTTCTACCATATTCCATTTC
Organism: Jaculus jaculus; assembly: GCF_020740685.1. Lineage (NCBI taxonomy): Eukaryota > Metazoa > Chordata > Mammalia > Rodentia > Dipodidae > Jaculus > Jaculus jaculus. The sequence continues at coordinate 132,485,229 of NC_059125.1, forward strand.
TTTAGGTTACTTTAAAAACTCAAAATATGCCTCACCATTTATAAGTCGTTTATTTTTCATTATCTGCACAGTCTTCAATGTGGATAAAAGCATAGTCTTCTCTTGACCTTCAGTCATTAAAACAGAATCCCGTATTCTTGAAAAGAATATATAGTTGTTAAAAGTGTGCATTTTCCCCTATGTATTGAAGAGAAATCATAAGAATTTTGACTAAAATTTTAAAACCTAAAGGTATTTTACTGAGCTGTTCTCAACAGGCAGTTTTAACATGTAAATGGCTCCTGATCAAACGGAGGACAAATCAGAAACATGCCCATACTAGCCAACTAGCCCTCTTTTGGTGCTTCTCTTTTCTGTGTGTAGTTACCTCAAATGCTGACTATTCAGAGACTCCTGCCCTACCCATCACTCCCATGTTGGCATGTTATTATTCCCACTATTCAGTTCATATGGGAAAGAACAAGCTCTTTGCAAGAAAAAGGACTTGCTATGTTGTATGCCTCAGAGTAACTGGCTCGAACAAGCACCAAGTATTTAATTATCCATTAGGCCTATAGCATATCTAGCAAGAAAGAGGTAATTTAATATCATACCCGAAATTCTTAGTTAAGATTTATTTATTTGATCCTCACAGCTAAGTATTTTTGGCAAAATCATTTCTGTCCTGTTATACCTGTCATCTGTATGCTTTGTATCTGCGCTTGCTTTTAGTTTCTCTAGTCTAGATGACCTTCGTATAATACATGGAGTTTTTAAGGCAGAGGTATTTTTCACAGGACTTGAGTTCCCTTTATTATTTAGCAGTTCCTGAGAGATGGAATTTTCATGAACCAAAGTTTGCATTCCAAATGATTTCGGGTCTTCTATGGCCTACAAAGATGTAAATATATCAACAAATAATTATAACATAATAATAACTAAAATGGGAAGAAATTAAATTTTATCTTTTCCTTTGACAAAATTAAAATGACTATAATATAACAGTGTAAGAATTCATATATATGTAACCATAATGAAAGCTTCATAATCATTTAGAAAGAAGAATCAAGCTACATTTAATGTAGCTAAATCAGTAAGGTTAAAAATAACTTTAATCAGTAATATCCTTAAATTCAAGAAAAAACACAGGTCACTCTTGATGCTTAAATCCTATAGGAAACAAGTAGACAGACTGATAGGAGACTCATAAAGCAAGAGAAATACTATCCTGGATCATATCAATGGTCTACACAGTCTACTACCTTGTTTTCAGCAACAGCAGTAACTGATATTTTAATGGGACAAAGTGATACATAACCTTTATAACATTGACTCTAAAAGGTTAATAGGGGCTGAGGAGGTGGCTCAGTGATAATGTGCTTGTGAATACTGGATATGGAGTCCCAGAACACATACAGATGCTTCGTAGGCATGGCAACCCACTTTTAATTCCAGTGTTTGAGAGGTGGAGCCAGATCCCCTCTGTAAACTGGTGAAATAGACTACCACAGGGACTAATTCGAGTTCAGGAGTAAGACCCTGCTTCAATAAGTAACATGAGGAGCAATTGAGGAAGACACCAATGTCACGCTCTAACCTCCACATACATACAACTGCACATGTGCATACATGCATATTAATAATACATAGGACACACACATGCACACGAACCTGCATGCAAACAAACACCAAAATAACCAAGAAAAACTTAACAGTATAATATGAATTCTTATAACATTCCTTAATAATCCATTATAGGTTAACTTCCTTGAAAATATTTGTTTTTGTTTGTTTGTTTTTCAAGGTAGGGTCTCACTCTGGCCCAGGCTGACCTGGAATTCACTATGTAGTCTCAGGGTGGCCTCGAACTCATGGCGATCCTCCTACCTCTGCCTCCCGAGTGCTGGCATTAAAGGCATGAGCCACCACGCCCGGCTTTGAAAATATTTTGTATAGATTTTAAACTTTCTTTAGTTTACTTATGTATCTAAATTACAAAATATCTCAAAATAAAACATTGTACAATTTATAACTAAGAGAATTTTACTCGATTCTTTCCAATCTCTCTGTTGTTAAAAGGTTTCATTTTATTTCTAAAACATGCTAATCTCGTGTTTACTTCATCATTAATCAATCATAATTTCCTACATGTTACTCACATTCCTTTTCTCAGATACTACAATGTTTAATCTTCATCCCCATTTCCATACCTAATGCTTTTCTAGATTTTTTTCTAAGTTCAGGCATGTCTGTCTGTGAAGTATTTAGCGGATCTGCATGCAGTATTATTTCAAGTGTGTGTGTACTGTAACATAAGCATATTTTTATCCTGCATCTTTATTATTTGAAAAGAGAGAGGGAGAAATAGAGGCAGACAGACACACACATACATACAAAGAGAGAGAGAGAGAATGAGAGAGAGAGGGAGAGGGAGAAAGAAAGAATGTTAGAATGAACATGGTCATACCAGAGCCTCTTGCAACTGTAAATGAGCTCCACAGGTGTGTACTAATTTGTGAATCTACATTTATGTGAGTACTGGGGAGTCAAATATGGGCCATGGAGGGTTGCAAATACTGAGCCATCTCTCTGTCCAACATATATTATTATGTTATCTCAGTCTTTCCATGTACCCATAAAACGTTTTAGTAACAGACCAAAGCAAAGTCAAAAGTCTAGTTTCTATGATTAATAAATTAGCCAACTCTAATTTACTTTCTGTTTATATAGAGCAATACAATTTAATAAGTTAAAAGATTTAAATAGGGCTGTTTTCTGACATTAAAAGATAACAAACATATATTATTAAATTTAAAACTAATTTATAAAAATCCTGTTTAGTATAATTCTATTTGAATAGGATAAATTTTCGTGTAATGCAATAGAAATAATTGGAGACTAGGCTACAGAGATGGATCAGTAGGTAAAGCACTTGGTGCACAGGTGTGAGAACCTGAGATCAGATTCCTTGCTCCATTGTAAATAACCAGGTGTCACAGTCCATGCCAGGAATCCCAGCAATGAGAAGGTGAGACCGGCTGGTCCCTAGACAACGTGATTGCTAGACTAGCTAAACTGGTGAGCTCCAGGTTCACTGTGTTACTCCACCTCAAGAAATAAGGTGGAGAGTGACTAAAATAGACACACATCTACCATCATGAGTGCTTACACAAAAATGAACATTCATACACTAGGTATGCACACATACATACATAAAAGAAATAATCAGAAATGTATCAAACTGTTAACAGTGATTATCACTAGTGAGTGGAACTATGGAAGAATTTTTGTTACTATATTATTATGCAATCCTGTAATGTCTCTCATGTTTGTCTGGTTTTTTGATTTTGAGACAGGACTTCATTATGTCGCTTGGGCTAGCCATGAATTCCTGAATAACTGATTCGGCTACCTTAGTCTCCTTAATGCTGGTATCACAGGCATGTGTCACCACAACTGACAGTGAAATTTTTGCTGATATTTCCCCAAGGTAGGGTCTCACTCTACCCATGGAATTCACTGTGACCTCAAGCTGGCCTTGAACTCATTGTGATCTTCTATCTCATCATCCTGAGTGCTGGGACTAAAAGCATGCACTACAATTTCTAGATCGGCTATGATTTTTAAATATTTTATTTTTATTTACTTATTTGATGAGAGAGAGAGGGAATGGGCAAGCCAGGGACTCTTGCCACTGCAAATGAACTCCAGATTAATGGGCCACCATGTGCATTTGGCTTATGTGGCTTCAGGGGAATGGCACCTATGTCCTTAGGATTCACAGGAAATCCCTTAGCCTTATCATCATCTCAGCAGCCCTGAAATTTTCAACAATGAGGATACAGACTGGCAAAATAAAAAAGGGAAGTTGGCTCCTGGTATGCCAATGCAGGGCCCACATGCAGAGCATGGATGAAATTCATGTTTACTCAGGCATCACAGGCAAAGTTCTCCCTAAAATGCTTGGCCATAATAAACTAATTCTGCATTAATTCTTCCCTCCTCAGTTAGCAGTCCAAATTATTCTCTGTTGAACTATAAATTAATACTCTGCATCAGAATAAATATAGTACTTTTCTGAACTAAGAAAATTCTCATAAGAATTCTTTCCTTTCATTACATACATTTCATTACATATATTAGGCAAGTAAAGCTATGCCTTCTTAGGTATGCTGGGGATAAATCTATTTTCACTTTCTAACCCCTTTAAATCTCCACTCAAGACCTTCCAAAGGATCATCGTGTTATCTTCTAAACAGCGTCTTCTAGATGCTGACATCTAGGTAGATCTGCATGTATCACAACAAAGATATAATCAGACACCCACACTGTGTGCCTACTGTTCACTGACAGATGGTTGTCCCACAGCCTAGCTAGCCTAGAACTTTGTTCAAATGGTGCAGTAGTACAAGGACTGAAAATTCACCTGTGCTATTTCTGTGCAATCTTCCTCTGTCTGAGGCATACCCGGATGCACTTCTAAACTTTCATTTCCACCACTAAGATCTTGGCTTTGCTCTTTTTCTTCACAGATGGGTCCCACCTGGGCTTCCGACCATGTGTTGATGGCTGGGAACAATTCAACAGACAATGATCTATCATCCTGTGTGCCTCCTGGTAAAGTTCCACAGCATGGTGACAAGCTACTCAGAGGTACTAATATGTAACCATGGGAGCTATTCAAGTGGTCCATGGATGCTCCAAAATCAAAATCATTCGGAATTTCAAGCAGTCTCTCTTCCTGGCTATGTTTTGGAGATGGTAAGTTTGCCAAGGAAGAACTCGAAGCTAAAAGTGAACTTTCTTCATCTTCGGTTTCTTTAGAAGCCATGGCCGGTATAACTTCCTTCTCAGGCTCAGAAAATGCATCTGGTACTGCTAAGATCTTCTCTGGTCCTGTTAATGATTTCTCTTTTACAGAAACTATGTCAAGTTCTTTCATAGAAGTATCTGAGTGCAGGCTAACTGCAGGGGACACTCTGTCTTCATGTAGTTCCTGTGTGTTCCAAACAAATTCTATTAAAATCGATGCGAAGAAACATAAACATGAAAAATGTTAGCTATCATAACGTTTGTTTGTGATTCATTTTCATCAATTATCCTCTTTATCCATAAACTAAAAGAACATTCCATACAATTCCCCCATATCAAAGCAGTAACTCCTGGATACATACTTAAACATCTAACACTGGACCAAGGGCAATTCTGACAGGGTAATAGGGGCTGAAGAGGTGGCTCTGGGATAACGTGCTTGTGAATACTGGAGGTGGAGTCCCAGAATACATACAGATGCTTGGTAGGCATGGCAACCCACCTTAATCCCAGTGTTTGGAAGGTAGAGCTCAATCCTCTGAGTAAACTGGCGAGATAAGAGTACAAGAGGAACTAGTTTGAGTTCATGAATTAGACCCTGCTTTGGTAAGTAAAGTGAAGAGTATTTGAGGAAGACACCAATGTCATGCTCTAACCTCCACATACATGCCACTGCACATATGCATACATGCGTATGAATAATACACAAAACACACACACACACACACACTAACCTGCATCCAAACACATACCAAAAAAAAAAAAAATTCAGAGAAACTTAACAGTATATTATGAATTCTTATAACATTCCCTTCAGAATCCATTATAGGTTTACTTGCTTGAAAATATTTTGTATGGATTGTTATCCTTCATTAGTTCACTTATATATCTAAATTACAAAATTTCTCAAAATAAAACATCCTAGAATTTATAACTAAGTGAAATTTACTTGATTTTTTCCAAGTAACTCTCTCTGTGGTTATAAGTGTTCTTTTTATTTGTAAAACTTACTAATCCTGTATTAACTTCATTGTTAATCATAATTTCCTACATGATACTCACGTTCCTCTTTTCAGACACTACAATACCTAATCTTCATCCCTATTTCCAGGTTTAATCCATTTTCTAGATTATTCTTTTAGTTCAATCATGTCTGTCGGTGATGTATTTGGCAGATCTGCATGCAGTATTGTTTCAAGTGTGTGTGTATTGTAACATAAGCATATTTTTATTTTTTTTTTCATTTTTTGAGGTAGGGTGTCACTCTAGCCCAAGCTGACCTAGAATTCACTATGGAGTCTCAGGGCGGCCTCGAACTCATGGTAATCCTCCTACCTCTGCCACCCGAGTGCTGGGATTAAAGGCGTGTGCCACCACGCCCTGCTTCGTATTTTTGTATTTATTATTTGAACAGAGAGAGGGAGAAATGGACAGACAGACACACACACACAAAGAGAGAGAGAGAGAGAGAAAAAGAGAGAGAGAAAGAACTTTAAAATGATCATGGTCATATCAGAGCCTTTTGCAAATGTAAATGAACTCCAGAGGTGTGTACTACTTTGTGAATCTACATTTATGTGAGTACTAGAGAATCAAATACGGGCCATCCATCCAGCCCCAACATATTGTATTATTATGTTATCTCAGTCTTTTTAAGTACCCATAGAACATTTAAGTAACAGACCAAAGCTAAGTCAAAAATCTAGTTTCTATTAATAAAGTAGCCAACTCTAATTTACATTCTGTTTATATAGAGCAATATAATTTAATAAGTTAAAAGATTTAAGTAATTCTATATTTCCTGACGTTAAATGGTAACTAACATATATTATTAAATATAAGAAAAGAATTTATGAAAATCCTGTGTAGTATAATTCTATTTGAATAAGATAAATTTTCATGGACTACAATAGAAATAATTGGAGACCAGGCTACAGAGATGAAACAGATGGTAAAGCACTTGGTGCACAGGTGTGAGAACCTGAGATCAGATCCCTTGCTCCCCTGTAAACAACTAGGTGTCACAGTGCATGCCAGGAATCCCAGCAATGAGAAGGTGAGACTGGCTGGTCCCTAGACAAGCTGATTGCGATGACTAGCCAAACTGGTGAGCTCCAGGTTTACTTTGAGACTCCACCTCAAGAAATAAGGTAGAGGGTGACTAAAATAGATACACATTGATCTCTGGCCTCTACCATCATGAGTGCTCACACAAAAATTAACATTCATACACAAGGTATGCACACATACATACATAAAAGAAATAATCAGAAATGTATCAAACCATTAACAGTGATTAATCACTAGTGAATGGAACTATGGAAGAATTTTTGTTACTATATTATGTAATTCTGGAATGTCGCTCATGTTTGTCCGGTTTTTTGATTTTGAGACAGGACTTCATTATGTCGCTTGGGCTAGCCATGAATTCCTGAACAACTGATTCGGCTGTCTTAGTCTCCTTAATGCTGGTATCACAGGCATGTGTCACCACAACTGACAGTGAAATTTTTGCTGATATTTCCCCAAGGTAGGGTCTCACTCTCCCCATGGAATTCACTCTTTGACCTCAAGCTGGCCTTGAACTCATTGTGATCCTCTATCTCACCATCCTGAGTGCTGGGACTAAAAGCATGCACTACAATTTCTAGATTGGTTATGATTTTTAATGATTTTATTTTTATTTATTTATTTGATGAGAGAGAGAGGGAATGGGCAAGCCAGGGACTCTTGCCACTGCAAATGAACTCCAGATTAATGGGCCACCATGTGCATTTGGCTTATGTGGCTTCAAGGGAATGGCACCTATGTCCTTAGGATTCACAGGAAATCCCTTAGCCTTATCATCATCTCAGCAGCCCTGAAATTTTCAACAATGAGGATACAGACTGGCAACATAAAAAAGGGAAGTTGGCTCCTGGTATGCCAATGCAGGGCCCACATGCAGAGCATGGATGAAATTCATGTTTACTCAGGCATCACAGGCAAAGTTCTCCCTAAAATGCTTGGCCATAATAAACTAATTCTGCATTAATTCTTCCCTCCTCAGTTAGCAGTCCAAATTATTCTCTGTTGAACTATAAATTAATACTCTGCATCAGAATAAATATAGTACTTTTCTGAACTAAGAAAATTCTCATAAGAATTCTTTCCTTTCATTTCATACATTTCATTACATATATTAGGCAAGTAAAGCTATGCCTTCTTAGGTATGCTGGGGATAAATCTATTTTCACTTTCTAACCCCTTTAAATCTCCACTCAAGACCTTCCAAAGGATCATCGTGTTATCTTCTAAACAGCGTCTTCTAGATGCTGACATCTAGGTAGATCTGCATGTATCACAACAAAGATATAATCAGACACCCACACTGTGTGCCTACTGTTCACTGACAGATGGTTGTCCCACAGCCTAGCTAGCCTAGAACTTTGTTCAAATGGTGCAGTAGTACAAGGACTGAAAATTCACCTGTGCTATTTCTGTGCAATCTTCATCTGTCTGAGGCATACCAGGATGCACTTCTAAACTTTCATTTCCACCACGAAGATCTTGGCTTTGCTCTTTTTCTTCAGAGATGGGTCCCACCTGGGCTTCCGACCATGTGCTGATAGCTGGCAACTGCTCAACACATGATGTTTCATCATCCTTTGTGCTTCCTGGTGAATCTTCACAGCATGGTGTCAAGGCACTCAGAGGTACTAAAAGGAAATCTTGGGAGCTATTCAACAGGTTCATGGACGCTCCAAAATCAAAACCATTCAGTATTTCAAGCAGTGTCTTTCCCTGGCTGTGTTTTGCTGGTGGTAAGTTTGCCAAAGAAGAACTCGAAGCTAAATGTGAGCTTTCATCTTCGGTTTCTTTAGAAGCAATGGCCGGTGTAACTTCCTGTTCAGGCTCAGAAAATGCATCTGGTACTGTTAAGATCTTCTCTGGTCCTGTTAATGACTTCTCCTTTACAGAAACCACATCAGGTTCTTTCATAGAAGTACCTGAGTGCAGACTAACTGCAGGGGACACTCTGTCTTCATGTAGTTCCTGTGTGTTCCAAACAAATACTATTAAAGTAATGCAAAGAAACATTAAACATGAAAAATATTAGCTATCATAATGTTTGCTTGTGATTCATTTTTATCTATTATCCTCTTTACCCATAAAATAAAATAACAGTCCATACTATATCCCCATATCAAATCAGTAACTTCTGGATACATAGTTAAACATCCAACAGTGCACCCAAAGCAATTCTGAAAGGTTAATAGGGGCTGAGGAGGTGGCTCATGGATAACCTGCTTGTGAATACTGGAATTGGAGTCCCAGAACACATACTGATTCTTGGTAGGTATGGCAACCCACCTTTAATCCCAGTGTTTGGGAGGTGCAGCCAGATCCTCTGGGTAAGCTGGCGAGATGGAGTACCAGAGGGACTAGTTTGAGTTCAAGAATTAGACCCTGCTTCAGTAAGTAAAGTGAAGAGTATTAGAGGAAGACACCAATGTCACGCTCTAACCTCCACATACATGCCACTGCACGTGTGCATACATGCATATGAATAATACATAAAACACACACACACAGACACACGAAAGTGCATCCAAACAAACACCAAAAAAAAACCCCAGAAAAACTTAACAGTATATTATGAATTCTTATAACATTCCCTTAACAATCCATTATAAGTTACCTATCTTGAAAATATTTTGTATGGATTGTAAACCTTCTTTAGCTCAATTATATATCTAAATTACAAAATTTCTCAAAATAAAACATTCTACAACTGATAATTAAGAGATTTTTACTCGTTTTTTAAAGAAATATCTCTCTGTTAAAATTTTTTTAATTTTTGAAGCTTACTAATCTTGTGTTAACTTCATCGTTAATCATAATTCCCTACTCGTTACTTGCATTCCTTTTTTAAGACACTGCAATGTGTAATCTTCATCCCTATTTCCACACTTAATGCTTTTTCTAGATTTTTCCTTTAGTTCAATCATGTCTCTGTGATGTATTTAGCAGATCTGCATGCAGAATTATTTCAAGTGTGCATGTACTGAAACATAAGCATAATTTTATACTTTATATTTATTTTTGAACAAGCGGAGGAAGAAATAGTCATACAAACACACACACACACACACACACACACATAGAATGAAAGAATATTAGAATGATCATTGTCATACCAGAGCCTCTTGCCACTGTAAATGAAATCCAGAGGTGTTTATTACTTTGGGAATGTAGATTTATGTGAGTATTGGGGAGTCAAATATGGGCAATGGAGGGTTTCAAATACTGAGCCATCTCTGCACCCTCAACATATTATATTATTATGTTATCTCAGCCTTTCTAAGTACCCATAGAACATTTTAGTAACAGACCAAAACAAAGTCAAAAACCTAGTTTCTATGATTAATAAATTAGCCAAATGTAGTTTACATTCGGTTTATATAAAGCAATATAACTTAACAAGTAAAAAGATTTAAGTAGTGCTATATTTCCTGAAGTTAAAAGATAACTAATGTATATTATTAAATTTAAAACTAATTTATAAAAATCCTGTATAGTATAATTCTATTTGAATAAGATAAATTTTCATGGACTACAATAGAAATAATTGGAGACTAGGCTATAGAGATGGATCAGTAGGAAAAGCACTTGGTGCACAGGTGTGAGAACCTGAGATCAGATCCCTTGCTCCATTGTAAATAACCAGGTGTCACAGTTCATGCCAGGAATCCCAGCAATGAGAAGGTGAGACTGGCTGGTCCCTAGACAAGCTGATTGCTAGACTAGCCAAACAGGTGAGCTCCAGGTTTACTTTGAGACTCCACCTCAAGAAATAAGGTAGAGGGTGACTAAAAGAGACACACATTGATCTCTGGCCTCTACCATCATGAGTGCTCATACAAAAAAATAAGCATTCATACACTAAGGTATGCACACATACATACACAATAATATTAAATGTATCAAACTGTTAACAGTGATTATCGCTAGTGAGTGGAACTGTGGAAGAATTTTTGTTACTATATTAGTATGTAATTCTGTGATGTCTCTTATGTTTTGTCTGGTTTTCTGATTTTGAGACAAGACTTCATTATGTCACTTGGGCTAGCCATGAATTCCTGAACAACTGATTCGGCTGCATTAGTCTCCCTAAGTGAAATTTTTGCTGATATTTCCCCAAGGTAGGGTCTCACTCTCCCCATGGAATTCACTCTTTGACCTCAAGCTGGCCTTGAACTCATTGTGATCCTCTATCTCACCATCCTGAGTGCTGGAAGTAAAAGCATGTACTACAATTTCTAGATTGGTTATGATTTTTAATGATTTTGTTTTTATTTATTTATTTGATGAGAGAGAGAGGGAATGGGCACACCAGGGACTCTTGCCACTGCAAATGAACTCCAGATTAATGGGCCACCATGTGCATTTGGCTTATGTGGCTTCAGGGGAATGGCACCTATGTCCTTAGGATTCACAGGAAATCCCTTAGCCTTATCATCATCTCAGCAGCCCTGAAATTTTCAACAATGAGGATACAGACTGGCAACATAAAAAAGGGAACTTGGTTCCTGGTAGGCCAATGCAGTGCCCACATGCAGAGCATGGATGAAATTCATGTTTACTCAGGCATCACAGGCAAAGTTCTCCCTAAAATGCTTGGCCATAATAAACTAATTCTGCATTAATTCTTCCCTCCTCAGTTAGCAGTCCAAATTATTCTCTGTTGAACTACAAATTAATACTCTGCATCAAAATAAATGTATTACTTTTCTGAACTGAAAAAATTCTAGTAAGAATTCTTTGTGCTTTGAACTTGCAACTTTCAAGTGTTAAAAAAAAAAAAGAATTCTTTCCTTTCATTATGTACATTTCATTACAAACATTAGGAAAGTAAATCTATGCCTTCTTAGGTATGCTGGGGATAAATCTATTTTCACTTTCTAACCCCTTTAAAACTCCACCCAAGACTCCTAAAGTATCATTGTGTGTTCTTCTCACAAGCACCTTCTAGATGTTGACATCTAGGTAGATATGCATGTAACACAACAAAGATATAATCAGATACCCACATTGTGTGCATGTACTGTTCACTGAAAGATGGTTGTCCCACAGCCTAGCCATCCTAGAACTTTGTTCAAATGGTGTGGTAGTACAAGGACTGAAAATTCACCTGTGTTATTTCTGTGAAATCTTCATCTGTCTGAGGCATACCCGGATGCACTTCTAAACTTTCATTTCTATCACTAAGACTTTTGCTTTGCTCTTTTTCTTCAGAGATGGATCCCACCTGGGCTTCCGACCATGTGTTGATGGCTGGCAACCACTCAACAGACAATGATTTATCATTCTGTGTGCCTCCTGGTAAAGTTCCACAGCATGGTGACAAGCTACTCAGAGGTACTAAAATGTAACCTTGGGAGCTATTCAACTGGTCCATGGACGCTCCAAAATCAACACCATTCAGTATTTCAAGCAGTCTCTCTTCCTGGCTATGTTTAGGGGATGGTAAGTTTGCCAAGGAAGAACTCGAAGGTATAAATGAGCTTTCTTCATCTTCGGTTTCTTTAGAAGCCATGGCCGGTGTAACTTCCTGCTCAGGCTCCCAAAATGCATCTGGTACTGCTAAGATCTTCTCTGATCCTGTTAATGATTTCTCTTTTACAGAAACCATGTCGGGCTCTTTCATAGAAGTATCTGAGTGCAGGCTAACTGTAGGGGACACTCTGTCTTCATGTAGTTCCTGTGTATTCCAAACAAATTCTATTAAAATCGATGCAAAGAAACATAAACATGAAAAATGTTAGCTATCATAACGTTTGCTTGCAGTTCATTTTTTTCAATTATCCTTTTATCCATAAACTAAAAGAACATTCCATACAATTTCCCCATAGCAAATCAGTAACTCCTGGATATATATTTAAACATTTAACACTGCACCAAGGGCAATATTGGCTGCACTATTTACAGATTGCATATTATCTGCTAAAGTAAGTTTTAATTATCTATGATAACGAAGCAAACAGAGATGCTATGGATGGTTAAATTTATAGATGATCTCAATATTTGACAGAAGCAATGGGTGCTATATTCTTTCTTTCCAAATATCTTAGAAAAATTACTGCCATTTCACATTCTAAGCGAATATGCAAATATGAAGTAAAGAATATTAAGTGGACAGGAAGCCAGAGAGGAAAATAGGAGAAAATAGTACAATAAATATGTCTAAATTTTATGAGCCCTAGTGATAATTTTATAGTTATAGGTTTTGATTGCTACAACAAAAAATATAAAACTTAAATTTCTAAGTAAAAATAATTTCCCACAAATATCACCTCAACATACTTTACTTGTTTTTACAATGTTTCCAATGCTCAAAATACTACTGAATCACATTTTTGAAATTGCTTTCAAAGTCTGTTGATAAATCATTCAAGAAAGTAATGAAGTTTAAAGGTACTAAATTTGTTCCAACTATAAGAATAACAAAACTTATTAATTTACTTCATTTTAAATAATAGGATGTGTTTCAATGATGTCATTTGTTTTCAAAAATCAAATATATCACCTTTCTGGCAAAATGCATTATCGTTTTATTAGTCTCCTAATACTTTGTTATAATTTGAATTTGGAAAAAAAGACATTTTATTCTTACTTCAGATTTTTCTGATCTGTCACCCTGTATCCCCCTTATTTATAACATACAGAGCTTAAAAAGAAAAAAAAATTAGCAGGGAGTGGTGGCACATGCCTTTAATTCAGGATTCAGGAGGTAGAGGTAGGAGGACTGCAGTGAGATTGAGGCCACCTTGAGACTACACTGTGAATTCTAGGTGAGCCTTGGTTAAATGAAGTCCGTACCTGGTAAACAAACAAAAAAATGAAAGAGACATATCTATTTACTAGTAGGACTGACTATCATTTTCTCAGAAAGGTGAAGTTGGTAGAAACCCAAAGACTAGATCTAACCAATTCATTAAGTCACATCTTAAAGCTTGCATTCTATTTGAAGTCCTTATGTTTAAATTCCAGACAGTATGTATAATAAAGAATAGTTACAGAGAACCCAGGCGTGGTGGCACAGGCCTTTAATCCAAGCTCTCAGGAGGCAGAGGTAGGAGGATCACCACAAGTTCGAGGCTGCCCTGGGACTAGTGAATTCCAGCTCAGCCTGGACTAGAGTGAGACCCCAACCTGAATAACCAAAAAAAAAAAAAAGAAAAGAAAAAAGAAAAAAAAGAATAGTGACAGAGGACCAAATTTTATACAAGAATATGTTTTCAGGGAGAATGATGCAATGGACTTTTCAAGATTCTGTTAAAAATATAAAACAAAATTTTAAAAGTTGCTTTCTCAAAGGATTTTTCAAAGAATGTACATTGTAAATCATTGTCTTAGGACATTTATTCCAAAAAGAATGATTTTCTTGGATGATCTGTTAATGTTTTAGCATACAAATCATGAGGATATTTACCTAGCCAGTGGCAAAAAATAATTATTTGAAAGGAGTAATTACTAGGGTCAAGAATACCAGCTGTGTGGGCAGTGTGCAGGTGGGTGTAGAAGTGTGGTGTGAGTAAGCCAGACTCTGTCTTCTGGCTCCTCCAAGCTACCTGGTCTGGGTTCCCTGCATGTACAGTATGCAGGCAGGCACAGGAGTGTTGAGTGAGCAGGACAGATCCCTGTCTCCTGGTTCCTCCCAGCTCCCTGGTCTGGGTTCCCTGCCTCAACAGTGTGTGGACGGGCATTGCTCTGTGGTGTGAGTAAGGCAGACCCCTGTATCCTGTCACCTCCCAGCTCCCTGTCTCCATCTCAAAACATTTGAAGGTGATAAATTCGTTCAGTAAAGTGGGAGGATACAAAATCACTGCACAAAAACCGTAACTTTTCAATACGGAAAAGACAAATATACAAAGAAAGAAATCAGTGACGCTGTCCAATTTTCAGTAGCAACAAAATTTTTAAATGCCTTGGAATAACACTAACCAAGAATGTGAAAGAAATGAAAACATAAAACACAAAAAAAGCATTAAAAAAAAAAAACTCAAGAGAGAAATTAAGGAGGACTTGAGAAGATGGAAAGACCTACTTTGCTCCTGGATAAGTAGATATTGTGAAAATAGCAATTCTACCAAAAGCAATATATAGATTTAATGCAATAACAATAAAAATACCAGCATCATTCTTCACAGAGACTGAAAGAATGATCTCAAAATTCATAAGGAATAGCAGAGGCCTTGGATATCCAAACATATCCTCAGGGGGAAAAAAAAAAAACACTCTGGCAGTATTACTATACTGATCTAAAATTATATTACATAGTGAAAACAAAAACAACATGGGACTGGAATAAAAAAAGAAACATATACCAATGGTACAGAATTGAAGATCCAGACCTTTGGCCAAGTAACTACAGCTGCTTGAAATTTGACAAAGGTGCCAATAATGTACACTGGAGAAAAGACAGCATCTTCAAAAAATGGTGTTGGACAAATTGGATGTCCATATGTAGAATAAATGAAATTAGACCCACTCGTTTTGCATGCACAAAAATCAAGTCCAAATGGATTAAATACTTCAACGTAAGACCGAAAACTCTTTAAGTACTGGAAGAAAAAATAAGAGGCCCTCTGCATGATATAGGCCTGGGAAAAGGCTTCATGAACAAAACCCAGCAGCCCAGGAAATTAAACAAGCACTCAGCCAATGGGATCTCATAAAGCTAAAACACTTTTGCACAGACAAACATACCATAAGCAAAGCCAACAGATTACCCAGTGAATTGGGGAAAATCTTTGCTAGCTATTCCACTGACATAAGTGTAAATCTAGAACCTACAAAGAACTCAAAAAACTAATCAATTAAAAATTAAACAACCCACTCCAAAAGTGGGGCAGAGAAGCAAGTAGGGAGCTCTCAAGGGAAGAGTTACAAATGGCTAACACATTTAAGAAAATGTTCAACATCCTGAACATTAGAGAAATACGAATTAAAACAACTATGAGATTCCACTTTACCCCAGTAAGGATAGCAAACATTAAACAAATCAAATGAAAACAAATGTTGGCGAGGATGTGGAGAAACAGGAACCCTTATTCACTCTTGTGGGAAAGAAAGCTGGTACAACCACTGTGGAAATCAACATGGAGACTCCTGAAAAGTATGAATATAGAATCACCAACAGACCCTGCTATTCCCGTACTGGGCATTTTCCCTAAAAGCTCCACATCTCACTTCAGAGATATTTGTTCAACCATGTTTATAGATGCTCAATTCATAATAGCTAAGAAGTACCATGAACCCATGTGTCCTTAATTGGATGAATGGATAATGAGGGTGTGGTATATCTTCATGATGGAATTCTACTCAGCAGGAAGAAAAAAATGACACAGTGAAATTTGTAGAAAAATGGCTGAACTTGGCCATGCATCATCAACCAGGTTTTGGTTTACTTCCACAATGAGCTGTTGATCAGAGAGACCTACCAGATCTCCCAAAACAAACAAGACATACTTATGTCAGAGCACCTAATTCCCCACCTGAAGTTAATGGTAATACTCTATTGCTGAATACACCATACAACAGCAGGAACAATGGAGAGACCTGGTTGGAATCCGGAAGAGAGCCAGTACCCAGACAATTAGCACATCTAGTGCTAGAAGGTGCTACATGAGCTACTGGGGGAAAGTGGCCAACATTTGTCTGAGAAACTCAAAGTATACACAACTCAGAAGCAAACAACCTGACATGATGCTCACACAACTGCAGAAGTGGCACACAGCCAAGGTGCATAACCAACTGCTCTTGGATTCCATATCTGGAACTGGCAAACAAATCAGAATCACATCCAGATAACCATTTTGCTTCCCAATGTCAAGCACCCACTCATCTTGGCATATAAAGGGGTACAAACCCTTTAAATTCTCTCTAAATTAATAATTGTTATTCCATTTAACTGGTGCTGACTTCACTCTCTGTTGGAGAACCTGCTTCTCTGTTTCTGATGGCAGAGGAGATAAACAGCCCAGCACACTCCACCCCTGCCCCAGCTGAAACCACAGAGGAATTGGGGAAATGAGCAAGAGTGCTGCTGTCTTAGTTAAGCAGAAATCAGCACAAGGATATAGAAGATTGACACTGAGGACAATCAACACCTTCCAGAGCACAGATTCAGAGGCTCCTAAGAGCCCATCATTGAAGTAGACTTAAATCACACCCAACATGGCTCAGGGAAATTTGTGAAAGAGGGGGTGGAAAGATTGTTAGAGTCACAAGTTGGGATATTTTGCACAGAGATACTGCCTCTCCCCCATAACTGATGTCTGCCCCCATAATACTTGACCCACAATCCCCATGTTGTTAACCTGCATTCCCAACAAGGATGGCCTCTTCAGAAAAGGAACAGGACGAAGAAAAGGATGGTACCAACATGTGTTGTTTACATACTAAATATGTCCATATCTAATAAAAATAAATTTTAAAAAAGAGTAGCAGTCACCTAAAATAGATGCAAAACAAGAAATTTCTTGCATCAGATATTACAGATGTGTGAAGGCATGAAAGAAGAGAGAAGTATATATTCTTTTTTTGTTGTTGTTGTTGTTTTTTTTTTGTTTTTGTTTTTCAAGGTAGGGTCTCGCTGTAGCCCAGACAGACCTGGAATTCACTATGTAGTCTCAGGGTGGCCTTGAACTCATGGCGATCCTCCTACCTCTGCCTCCCAAGTGCTGGGATGAAAGATGTGCACCACCATGCCCGGCTGAGAGAAGTATATATGTACGCAGAACCATCCAGGTGTATGCAACCATAAACCATCATTGTTCTCAGTATAACTAATAACATTAGTATTTGTAGTGGTAAACAACAAAGTTTCCTTTGGTCCAATTGCAAATTTTTATGTTCATCCTCCTGACTTTGGAATCCTTACTTGAATAAAGCAAGTTTAGTGATATGAAGTGTGTAAGGTACCCAAGATTAGGTAAGGCCCAGGTATGGTAGGGCTATCCTGGGAAGGTATTTGAGCACCTGATATCCCTATAGATGTGTTTGAGTCCACTGTAGGCAGAACCAGTCATAGAGCACTTTGATTCCCCATAGCTGAGAGCAGAAGCAGTGATGGAGGAGGCACTTATCACATGACCACCAGGAGCACTGGAAAGTAATCTGAATCATTAAAGCAAACAGGGCAACATGAAGATTACCAGACAATACTTCTGCCATGTCTTATCCCTCCTCCGAAAAAACACTAGTATATTTGCAGTGGTAGGTGAGAAACAGATCAGGAAAATACTATTTTATTAGTGAAAAAATACTGGAAGAGGTTTTTAAATGAGGATAGATTTCTTCTCAGATATGCTTTAGTCATCTGACTGCCTAGGAGAGGATCTAAATACATTTGAAACTTTAATCAAGATGATTTTTTAAAAATCTAAATTCATGATCACATAGCCAGTCTCTATTACATAAACTAACCTTTTGGCAGTGTGGCAAATTTTCATCTTCAGGCCCTAGAAGAGAACAATATTTTATTATAGTTTGTTTTCTTTCTTTCCTTCCTTCCTTCCTTCCTTCCTTCCTTCCTTCCTTCCTTCCTTCCTTCCTTCTTTCTTTCTTTCTTTCTTTCTTTCTTTTGAGATACGCTCTTGCTCTATCCCAGGCTAATCTGGAATTCTCTATGTAGTGGCAGGCTAGCCTTGCTCTTACAGAGATCTTCCTATCTCTGTCTCCTGAGTGCCAGAATTAAGGTTATATACCCACCACTCCCATCAATGAGAGAGAGAATGGGTGCATCAGGGCCTCCAGCTACTGCAAACAACTCCAGACACATGTGCCACTTCATGCATCTGGCTTTATGTGCATACTAGGGATCTAAACTTCAGTAGTAAGGCTTTATGTGCAAGTGCCTTAACCACTGAACTCTCTTTCCAGTCCCATTGTCATAGTTTTATTAAATCATTATAAACACCTTTTTCTTTTATTCTGATGTCATATTTCCCCTCTTTTTATATGAAGGTCTTGTGTAGGTAGTGTCAGGCACTGCAAGGTGATGAACATCAAGGCCATTTTGTAAGATTGTATTGCAAGCCATACTACCCTTCCTATGGCTCTAAGACAGGCATATTGAAAGGGGGAAGGGACTTGATGGAGGGTGTAATTGAGAAGGGGTGAGTGGTGGAGGGGATTATCATGCTTTATTGTCTATAATTATGGAAGCTGTCAACAAAAAGTTAAAAACACCTTTTCCATCAGTATTTTAAAATCACAAAAACTTAATTTTATTAAACAATTAAAGAGATAGATTAAATATTTATAAATATGTCAATGTACTGAAGTAAAGGTATTATTAGGGAGGTAAAATATTTTTAATTTATTTAAAATATTTATATAGTTCCAAATATCTGTCCAAGCAACTCATGGTCTAACCTACTTAACAACAAATAACCTGTTGTGATGCCCACACAAGTGCAATAGTGGCACACAGCCATGGTGGGGAACCAACTGCTCTTGATTCGGCTAACTGATCCCCTCAGTTACGGTACGGGACCCATAGCTGGAGCTAGGAAACAAGTCAGAACCATATCCAAATAAAATTTTAATTATTTGTGTTTTTTTGGTTTGTTTTGTTTTGGTTTTGTCACAGTGGTGTCTCACTCTAGCCAAGACTGACCTGGAATTCACTATATAGTCCCAAGCTGGTTTCAAACCAGCAGTGATCCTCCTGCCCGGCCTCCTGAGTGTAGGGACTGAAGGTGTGCCCCACTATGCCCACCTGAATTTTAACTATTTGAAATGGGTTTAACAAAGAGCAAACCTAATTATTTCAGCTGAACTGCTTTAAGTATTTGTAACTACATAAGGAAAACTTGTATCTACTTTATTTCATCTCCTTCATGATACATAATGCAGCTTGCATGCTATCTGGAGTTAGGCATGGATATCTCATGTAGCATCAAGAAGCCTCAGGAGTTCACCTTGATTGATATATGGAGGACTGCTCCACTGCCTCATGACTTCAACTCCACTAACTGCACTCACCCTACTTCCAGTGATTAACCTCACAGTTAACAGCTACTTGGTGGATCTTTGGGGAGACAGAGTCTTGATGAAGGAGATGTGTCACTGGGAGCAGACCTTAAGGTTAATTGGTCTAGCTCACCGAGAGTTCAAAGAGGTTGCACTTTCATGCTGCAGGTATATGACAACGTGAGCCAGCTTCCTGCTTGTGTTGTGCTTTCCCCAAGTGTGGTTGTACACACCTGAAACACCACAACTTAGGAGACAGAGGCAGGATCTCAAGGCCATCCCTCATCACATAGCAAGTTTCAGGCCAGCCTTAGTTACATAAGACCCTGCCTCAAAACAACAGAAACAAAGTATGCAAATTTTGTGAAGGCTGACTCTGAGTTCACCACAAGCTTCCTGTCTCAGGCACCCAAGTACTGGGATTAAGGACATGTGCTACCATGTCTGGCATTCAATGCTTTTTGAGAATTATTATGAACTTGTGATCTTTTCAAAAATTAATTTCCAGGACCAAAATTATTTTTTTCTGTAATTTTCACAGCATGGCCAGTGGTGGGAGGGGATTATGGTCATGGTATACTGTGTATATGTATGGAGGTTGTCAATAAATTGGTTTGTTAAAAAATGTAGTAGATAGGCAAGTAAAAATCACAAGTAGAAAGAGTTGATATTTGGTTTGCAACTGCCCTATTTTTCCAGTGGGCAATATATGCAGCATGATCCAAGATCAACAATATTGATTTCATATTTTAAAATGCATGGTAAATAACCTACTTGCAAGTTAATCCATACTGACTGAAGTCCTCTATTTTTGGACAGACATATTTTTCTTATGCATTGGTACTAAAAACATACCTCCAATGTTTTGGTGGCTCAAAGGACCTCCAGGCTGGGAAAATGACAGAGTTAATGTTGGAAAACTGTTTCCCATCCTAAAAAGTAAATCAGGTAGTTAATAAAACGGAGTTTAAGTGGAAAAAAAATTCCTCATTGACAATTTAAACTCTCTTATATAAAGAGTTCACCAACATGTTTGTTTGCTACATAATTCAATGATTTTTATAATTATTACAAAATTGTTAAATCTAGTTTCAGAGTGATTGCAAAAATGGAGAGAGCTAAAAACTAAATAGATGAACTCAAGTGTGGAAACAAGGTAAAGCCCATCTAGATTTGACTGTCCACCTAAGAAGGATATCAGCCTCTGGGAGAAAGTGGTTCTAAATTACGTACATTTGCTACAGACATCATTAAATACACTGGTAGTTTGGCATTGCAATTTTAGATATGACTGAAAGTCACTGATGAGAAATTTCTCAAGTAAGATGTGTTGTTCTTGAATCTCTCCACAGACAAAGAAACGAGTAGGGATATTAAAAGGAAATCTTTAAAAGCAAGAAAAGGGTCATGGCTAATCAAATCTGCAATTTTAATCCTTTGCTTTGGATAATTGACAGCTAACTGAAGAAAGTAACCTTCTCTTTTGCCCATTGGGCTAACTTATTGCATAACTGTAATAAAGACAACATACTTTTACAAAAGGACTCTCATTTCAAATGTGTTAATAGCAGTTTCTATGCATTAGGCATTGCTACTTAACAAATCACACATTTTCTCTTGTCCAAAATCCAAAGTGATCAATAGAACCTTTTCTAAAAATGGTGATGATCCTACTTAGATAGAATGATAATTCATCAGGCCAACAGAAAAAAAAAAGTGACAAATGATTCTTTGAGAAGAACTAGGTAATTGGAAACAAAATAAAACCATACCTTGAATCCACAAGAGAGACTACCTTTCATTAATTACAAGAGAGAATTTAAGACATAATTCTTAAAATATACGAAAGTGTCATCTAAACTACTAAAAATACTTACAATAGATAAGATTGCTAATAATCAAAATATCAAATCATATATGAAAGATTAAAGAAATTGTAATACATACTGAAAAAAATTTCATTAAAATACATGTTAAAATTAATGACATAAGAAAATAACTATGAAATATTATTACATTAAAATTTAAAATATATCTGTAGAATTATCCCAATTTTATAGAAAATATGAACAAGGAGCTGGAGAGATAGCTTAGTGGTTAAGTTCTTGCCTGTGAACCCTAAGGTCCCTGGTTCAAGGCTGGATTCCTGAGGACCCACGTAAGCCATGTGCACAAGGTGGCACATGCATCTGGAGTTCGTTTGCAGTGGCTGGAGGCTCTGGTGCTTCCATTCTGTCTGTCTCTCTCTGTCTCTCTCTCTCTCTCTTTGTGTGTGTGTGTGTCTGCCTCTGTCTGTTTGTTGCTCTTAAATAAATAAAAATAAACAAAAAGTTAAAGATAATAAGAACAAAATATATGTTTATTATATATATATATATATATATATATATATATATATATATATATATATAAACATACACATTGCAACATACAAAATACTCTGAAATGTGTCTCTATACAGTGGAATTATATGGTACCTTAGGCATTTCTGCTCTTTTATTGATTGCTCTAAATGCAGTTGCATTGCTAAGATTTGGGTAAAATTGTTATTTTACAGTAATGATTCTCCAGTACTCTTTCATTCATTCTTTTTTCTTCTTTTTTTTTTTGTTGTTGTTGTTTTGTTTTTAGACGTAGGGTCTTGCCTTAGCTTAGGCTGAGCTGAAATACACCATGTAGTATCAGGCTAGTCTTGAACTCACATTGATCTTCCTCCTACCTTAGCCTCCCAAATATTGAAATTAAGGGCATGTGCCACCATACCCAAGGGAGAAAGAGAGGGAGGGGGGATGAGAATGCATGGGCACAGCAAAGCCTCTAGCCACTGCAAAAGGACTTCAGGCACATGTACCACTTTATGTATTTGGATTTACATGGGCAATGTGGAATCAAACTCAGGTCATTAGGCTTTAAGGGCAAGTACCTTAACTTCTGAACTATCTTTTCAGGCCTTTTTCACTCTTACAAATGTAAAAGATCTCAAAGAACTTTAGTTTAAATGTATTTATGTGTGTGGTGGGGGCAGGTATGAGTACACTAATGTCTCTTGCTTCTGCAAACAAATGCCAATGTGCCTTTGTGTGGGTAGCTGTGGATTTGAATTCAGGCCTGCAGGCTTTGTAAGCAAGCATCTTTAAATGCTGAACCACCTGCCCAGCCCCTCTATCAAGCATTTAAAAATAAAAGCTAGTTCTCCTATTAGGGTTCATCAAATGAGGCACATTTGTGCTTACTGCCTCATACTTCACTAAATGCAGAGGGACTTTGAGCATCTTCCTATTTTACCACACAGAATATATATATTTCAAAATAGGCACTTCATAAAAGCTAGTAACTTTTTTGTTGTTTTTCAAGGTAGGGTGTCACTGTACACCACATTGACCTGAAACTCAGGAGCACCAAGATGGTCTCTAAATCACAGTGATTCTCCTATCTCAACATCCGGAATGCTGGGATCAAAGGTGTGCACAACTACACCTGCGTAGTTTTATTCTTTTTACCTGCTGGTACATGGTCGTAAAATACAGGATCATTACAAGTATTATTTGGTGACACTGCCTAGCATTGTACTTACTGTTCCTGTGGCACTATAGATGAAATGTGAATACCATGGAAAGAAGCAGGTAATATATTGGTATCATTATGAAAATGGTTTGGGAGATGAAAGTGGTATGGGAAATGAAAGAACTGCCGGAGGTGCCACGTTAGCGCAGTGGGCAGTGCTTCAAGTCTCATAATCTAAAAGAATCCCAGGACCTCCCAGGGAGTCCATTGACCAACTTTGAGAACCACTGTTTTCAAAGAACTAAAAGAATAATGTCTGTTAAAGAACAATTTGGTTTCATTTCCCAATTTCAATAAACTCTGCAATTATTCCTTTATGCTATGATATAAATTCACTTGTTAAATAAGATTAGTAGACTCAATTTACCATAATCTGATTCATTTTTCTTATGAAATAAGACCTAAATAAAATATTTATCTAAACAC
The DNA here is from genome assembly GCF_020740685.1 of Jaculus jaculus. Classification (NCBI taxonomy): domain Eukaryota; kingdom Metazoa; phylum Chordata; class Mammalia; order Rodentia; family Dipodidae; genus Jaculus; species Jaculus jaculus. Next base: position 132,509,034 of record NC_059125.1, read on the forward strand.
ATATATTTACAATACTAGAGACACAGTTACTCAAAAGTTTATAATTCTAAAACTCATAAGGAAACAAAAACTCAGGTGGGAAAAATGACAAAAAGAATAAAAATACAATATAATGAAGTAAAAAAAAGTCCTATACTTACTGCAATAAATCTTGATTTTGAGTTGTTTCATCTTCTTGGTACTAGAACGATAAACAGTTTAGTACTATGGTTTTTTACAACTGATGTTAATCTAGAGCAATAAGCTAACAATATTGGTTGAGATCATTCTTATGTTAGTCTTTCTTGGGTTCATCTTATGGTGGCAAAATATACATAAAATGGGTCACCTTAAGGATCATAAGAATATAGTTCAATCGCATTAAGTAACTCATGCTTTGTGTAACAAAACCCTAGTCATCTCCAGAACTTTTTCCACTTCCTTAACTGAAACTGCATGCCCATGAAACACAAATTCTGTATTTCCTTCTCTTCTTACCAAGGCAAGCAAGTTCTGATTTATGTCTCTATGAATTTGATTACTCTATGAACAGCATGGAATGGGAATCCTATACTAGCTGCTGTTTTGTGACTAGCTTATTTCACATAGTACATGTCTCATGCATATTGTTACATGCAGCACTATTTTCTACTTAAGACTGAATCGTTTTCCATTGCAGCTATGGACCACATTGTATGTACCCCATTCATCATGGATGGACACTGCACTGCTTCCATTTTACCTACTGTAAATAATGCTACTATGGAATAGTTCTGGTGAGAATGAGTGTGCAAATGTTTCTTCAGGTCTTTCTTTACACTTCTTTCATGTATACATTCAGTAATAGAATTTCTTGGTTATATGAAATTCTGTTTAGTTTTGGGAGGATTCACCATAATATTTTTCACAGCAGTTAAGCCACTGAACATTCTTTTTTAAAAATGTGGTTTTTATTTATTTGAGAGAAACAGAGGGAGGCACACAGAGAGAGAAAGAGGAAAGAGAGAAAGGAAGTATGAGTGTGCTAGGACCTCCTGCTACTGCAAATGAACTTCATGCATGTGCCACTTTGTGCATCTGGCTTTATGTGCATACTGTGGCACCAAACCCAGGACTTCAGGCTTTGCAAGTGAGCGCCTTTAACCAATGAGCCATCCATTTCCAGCCCTGGACATTCTACCTTGGAAAGCAAAAAAGTATTAATTTTATCAGATCCTTGCCAATCCTTGTTATTTTATCTTGGTTCTTTGTTTTAATAGGCATCCAAGTGTGTGTGGAATGATTTCTCAGTGTGATTTACTTGCCCCCTTTTCATATGGCTATTGTTCATGTGTATATATTCTCTCGTGAAATCTGTATTCAAATTCTTTGTGACTCTCCCTTTTGTCTTGCAGTAGAGGGGACTGAACTGAAGGCCTTGTGCATGCTAGTCAACATTCTTCCCCAGCCTCTTTTTAAGTGTTTTGACCTATGGTCTCATGAATGTGCCCAGGCTGGCCTTGAACACACTCTGTTGCCCATGCAGACTTTTTTTCCTCCTCTGTGGGCAGAAATGCCACCCAAGAGCCTCTTAACTCTGGTGTCATTCATTTGTCACTTAATAACTTGGAAGCACTTTGATCAATTCTGTCACAAAGGACACAAATAGCTAGCAGTCTCATTGATACACATGACTGCATGTTACTCTTGCTTCTACAGACCCATATTTTGACCATGCCATTAAACTCTATGATGTTCTTTTTTATTGGTTTAGGTTTCATTTTTTAAAACATTTTTATTTAGTTAGCATACAAAATAAGTTACATTTTGTCATCTTCTCCCTTATATATCATTTTATCCTGATATTATTTTCTTTTAAAGAACTCTGGGAAAAAAAATTGAGTCTCTCCTTTACACGTATCTAACAAAATAAATGTCTCTGCTTCAGTTGAATTTCAAAAGCTTATTTTCATAGTATAAAAGTAAAAGTTGGACGACAATAGCAACATATGACAATTTAGAAAATGTGCAGTTATTAATATGTATTACTGACATTTAAAAAGTTAGATAAATTTGTCTTTACTATGGGCAAAATATGAAGGTACAAAGAAAAGTCAATGGAATTTTCTAGGTTTTCAATGAAAACCTAAAAATACAATATCAAGTACTCCATTTGTCTTTCTCATTCTATTTTTTTAATGACATTTGTAATTTTACTTTGTAACTTTATTAAAAAAAACTATGTAGCAGTTCATCACATGGAATTCTTTCCACTTTTCAAATGAATTCTTATGCATTCTGGTGACAATAAGTTTAAACAACAAGATATCTTATTTTTCTCACTAACATGGCAATGTCAGACACAAAGAATCTGGTCGTGGTGTATAAAAATATGGACATTTTATTTTCATTAATTTTTAAATGAAATCTAATGTAAAAAAGTTTTATTAAAATTTAAATAATTCCTTCCCCTTGCTCTTATTTGTCCCCTCTTCCACATCCCACTTAACTGAACCTCCATTTTTTTCCTTAGTAATCCCTCTACTATATTAATATCTTTTTTTCCCTCCGGCATTGTGAGCTTTTACTAGGCCTAATATGCAGGTCTTCTGCAGATAAGACAGCCACTGTGAAGTCATGAATACAATGACCAGTTTACACATCTCTTGTGCTAGGGTCTCTGAGCCTTTCAAATGTATGATAATGTCCCACTAAATGTTGAACACATAGCTGTTACTGCTTCTCATCACTTTTGATGGGTTTTGAGCCTCCACTGTAGTCACCATTGTCATTCTAATTTTAAAACAAGCCCATAGTCTCCAAAAGGCTAATTTACTCTGTGAGATTCCCTGTGAATGGCAAGTTCACTAACTCTTTGGATCATCTAATAAGACTGTTCTAAGCTGTTGATAATCAGAAATTACTTGGGAGGTTCAAAGTATGAACATTGCCAGGCTTTCTACAAGTACAGTTCTGGTAATCATATTTTAAAATTTATTTATTATTAAAACTTTACAACACAAACATATTACATATTGGCCATATTCCCATTGGGTTATATGCTTATATCACCTCTCTCCTGCCCCCATTCCACTGAGGGTTTTCCTCAGTGGGGTTGTTGGCATTCACTATGGGGAACTGAAACCACCAGTCAGTCTCAGGGCATAGGGGCAACCTTCTTACAATCTTTGCACCCCCTCTTCCTCAATATTTCCTGAGCCTTGGAAGGTGTCTTGTAAGTCTTCCTTACTGTTGACCTCCCTGCATTGTCTGAAATTCTGCTTTGATAAATTGAGTCTCCCCTGTGCCTATCAGCATCTCCCTCGAGGAGGTTGTCAGGCAGCAGTGGGAACAGCCCTTGAATTTAAATTGCTACTTGCTCTTTCGTGTCTATTTGACCCTGGCAGATGTGATAGAAATGACTCCTCTCACGCTAGGCAGTCAGCTACCTTTTCTTGTCATGTTGTAATCTCTATTTTGAAAAAAGCTATCCAAAGTACTCTGATAACCAAGCTTTCAAAACCATGTTTGGGCTCTCCCACCACAGGGGAACTCCAGCACCCCTGCCTCCCCACGCATGTCACCTAACTTACAGAATTACAGCTTCCTCACGAATTAAATAAGACTCCTACACTGTGATGGGCAGACCACAGTGCAAAAGGAATCACATGAAAAATCAAATGTAAGTAAATCCAATAAGATCACCCAGTCCCACAATGGATGTCTCTAATCAAAACATAGAAGAGGGCTAGAGAGATGGCTTAGTGGTTAAATGCTTGCCTGTAACACCTAAGGACCCCAGTTCAAGACCCAATTCTCCAGGTCCTACATAAGCCAGATGCACCAGTTGGCACATGCACCTGCAGTTCGCTTACAGTGGCTCAAGGCCCTAATGTGCCCATTCTTTATCTATCTCCCTCCTTTTTGGTCAGTCACTTTCAAATAAATAAATAAATAAAACAAAAAATTTAAAACATAGAAGAGACATTAGGATCAGAACTCCAAAATGAAGATACAAGCTATGCAACCTGACCAGGCAAATAGCAGAATAAGAGTTGATAATCATATGAATGTTGTCTTTGGTAGGTTAGACCTAATAATTAAGAACCAGGAAGGGTTCCAGAAACAGTTAAATGATCAGAAGTAGAGCAAAAAGAAAGTGGAACTCAATACACAGCTGGCTAAGCTCCATGAAGACATGATATACAAGGATGAATTACAAAAACCATTAAGAAAATAAGAAAATGATGTGAAAAGGGAACTGGAGAGAGGGATGGAAACTATACATAAAAAAGTAGTAGAAAATGCAATGCAAACTGACCAAGCCCAAAACTCTACAGAAGCTCTCAAGAACAGAGTCAGCCATGTGGAGGAGACAAACTCAGAACTGGAAGACAAACAGAAGAAACAGTTCATGAGTCCAAAAGTTTCAATAGGTTCAAATAATTTTTTATACAGCATGTGAGCAAACTGTGGGAAATCCTTAAAGGACCCAACATTCAGCTCATGGGAATACAAGAAGGGGAAGATATTCAGACCAAGGGCATGGAGAAACTATTCAACAAAATTTTCAAAGAAAATTTTCCCACTCTCTCAAAACGAAGTCCCATCAAGATAAAAGAAGCTAACAGAACTCCAAATGGACTGGACCAAAGGAGAAATTCTCCAAGACATATTATCATTAAGACTCTAAACATTGATACCAAAGAGAAAGACCTAAAAGCAGCTAGGAAGAAACAACACTTTACATATAAAGGTAACCCCATCAGAATTACTTCAGACTTCTCAGGGGAAACCCTGAAAGCCAAAATGGCCTCGAATTGGACACTGCAAACTCTAAGAACCTATGGCTTCCAACACAAACTAATCTACTCAGCAAAAGCATCCCTCATAGTAGATGATGAAAGAAAAAAACTTCCCATGATAAAACTCAGCTTTACAACTACATGAACACAAAGCCAAATCTGCAAACAGTACTTCAGGGAATTCTCCAAACAGAAGAATCAAATAGTTTACCTCAAGCGCCTACAAGAAGCAGATCAGAATAACCAAACTCAGAGAAGGTACCAAAAACTACAAAGTCCAAGAAAACACCAAACCACATAAACCACCATGTTATGTCAGGGACTAAATTAATCTTGACAGTTGTTACCATAAATATCAATGGACTTATTTTACCCATCAAGAGACATATGCTAACAGGACGAATCAGAAAAGTAGAGCTTTCAATCTGTTGTCTTCAAGAAATGCACCTCACCACTAAAGACAGACACTGCCCCATGGCGAAGGGGTGGAAAATGATATTCCAAGCAAATGGAAATAGAAAACAAGCAGGTGTAGCCATACTAATATCAGATAAAATAGACATCAAACCAAAAGTAATCAAAAAAGACAGAAGTACACTTCCTACTTATCAAAGGAATGGTCCAACAAGAGGATATCACAATCATCAATCTTTATGCACCAAACACAGCTGCACCACAATTCATAAAACAAAATCTACTTGACAATGAAACAGAAATAACCACCACCACCATCATAGTTGGGGACTTTCATACTCCACTATCAGTAATAGAAAAATCATCCAAAGTGTAAATTAACAGGGTAGTGAGAGAGCTCAATAAAACCATAAATCAATTAGATGTAATAGACATCTACAGAACATTCTACCCAAAATCCACAGACTACAAATTTTTCTCAGCATCCCATTGAAACTTCTCTATAATTGATCATATACTGGGGCATAAAGACTGTCTCCAGGGGTTGGGGATTTAGCTCAGTGGATGAGCGCTTGCCTAGCAAGCGCAGGGCCCTGGGTTTGGTCCTCAGCACCGAAAAAAAAAAAAAAAGACAAAATCATAAAAAGACTGTCTCCATATATTGAGGAAGATTGACATAATTTCCTGCATGATATCAGATCACAATGCTATATTGCTAGAAATTAACAACAAAAGATGCACCAGGAATCCCATCAGCTCCTGGAAACTGAAACAACACACTTTTAAACATGAATGTGTACTGGACAAAATAAAAAATGAAATTGTGAAATTTCTAGAAATGAATGACAATGAGAACAAATCTACCCAAACTTACGGAACACAATGAAGGCAGTCCTCAGGGAAAAAAAATCACAGCACTAATGCCTTCATAACAAATACAGAGAGATCCCGAATCAATACCCTAACCATCCACCTAAAGGCATTGGAAAAGCAAGAGTAATCCAAACCAAAGATCTCCAGATGGAAAGAAGTATTTAAGATAAGAGCAAAAATTAATGAATTGGAAACTAGGAAAACAATTAAGAAAGCTGATGAAACCAAGAGCTGGTTCTTTGAAAACATAAACAAGATTGATAAACCCCTGGCCAAGGTGATCAAGCAAAAAAAGAGACACTTCAAATTAACAACATTAGAAATGAAAAAGGAGATATCAAAACAGACATAAAAGAAATTGTGAGAACCATCTGGATAACACGGAGGAAACAGATAAATTCCTTGGCCAATACCACCTACCAAAGCTAAACTCAGAGCAGGTTAGTCTCATAAACAAACCTACCACACCCATCAATACTGAAAAATCAATCATAACCTCCACAAAAAGAAGAGTCCAGGACCAGATGGCTTCACAGGTGAATTCTATCAAACCTTCATAGAAGAACTGAAATCAACTTTTCTCAAACTGTGCCACACAATCAGAGAATAGGAAAAGATAATTTACTCCTATGAACCTAGTATCAGTGTAATACCAAAACCAGGCAGAGATGCCACAAAAATATAGGCCTGTTTCCCTGGTTAACTTTAGACACAAAGATCCTGAGCAAAATATTCTCAAACCAAATCCAATAACACATGAAAAGTATTATCCAGCCGCGTGTGGTGGTGCACGCCTTTAATCCCAGCACTTGGGAGGCAGAGGTAGGAGGATCACTGTGAGATAGAGGCCAGCCTGGGAATACATAGTGAATTCCAGGTCAACTTGGGCTACAGTGAGACCCTACCTCAAAAACACCAAAAAAAAAAGCATTATCCATCTTGATGAAATAGACTTCATTCCAGGAACACAGGGATGGTTTAACATACGGAAATCTGTAAATGTAATGTGCCACATAAATAAGCTTAAACACAAAAAACACATGATCATTTCAGTAGATGCAGAAAAGACCTTTGGAAAAATACAACATCACTTAATGATCAAAACATTGGAGAGAATAGGCATGGGTGGTTTATATCTCAACATAAAAAAGGCTATATATAAAGCTCCTAAAGCCCAAATAATACTTAATGGAGAGAGACTGAAGGAATTCCCATTGAGAACAGGAACAAGACTGGGGTGTCTCCTCCCACTTCTGCTCTTCATCATAGTACTAGAAGTGCCAGTTCAAACAGTAAGACAGGAGAAAGAAATAAAAGTTATACAAATTGGAAAGGAAGAAGTTAAGTTAGCCCTATTTGCAGATGATATGATTCAATACATAACAGACCCGACAACCTCCATCTCTAAACTCTTAAAGGTGGTTAACTCCTTCAGTAAAGTATCAGGATACAAAATCAATGCACAAAAAATCAGTAGCCGTTCTATATGCAAAAAGACAAAGATACAGAGAAAGAAATGAGCAACACTGTCCCATTTTCAATAGCAACAAAAAATAATAAAATACCTTAGAATAGCAATAACCAAGGATGTGAAAGACCTATGCAATAAAAACATAACCCCCCCCCAAAAAAAAGTGAAAACTAGGAGGTCTTGAGAAAATGGAAAGACCCTCCATGCTCCTGGATAGGCAGAATTAACATTGGGAAAATGGCAATTTTATCAAAGGCAAAATACAGACTTAATGCAATACCAATAAAAATCCCAACATTGTTATTTACAGAGAGAGAAAAATTGATCTCAATATTCATATGGAATGGCACAAGGCCTCGGATATCCAACCATATCTTCAGCAAAAGAAACACATCCAGAGGCATCACCATACCTGATATGAAGATATATTACAAAGCCATAGTAATATAAAGAGCATGGTAATAACATAAAAGGACTATACACCAAGGGAACAGAACCAAGGACCAAGACTTTGGGTCAAGTAACTAGAGCTACATGAGATCTGACAAAGGCCCTAACAATGTAGGTTGGAGAAAAGAAGGAATCTTCAACAAATGGTGCTTGACTGGATAACCATATAGAGGGAAATGAAACTCGATCTACACATCTCAACATGCACAAAAATCAAGTCCAAATATATCAAAAACCTCAATAATACTGGAAACTTGGCTACTACTAGAAGAAAAAACAGGAGGAACTTTTCATGATATAGGAGTGGGAAAAGACTTCCATTATAAAATGCCAGTAGCTCAAGAATGTAAACAATCACTCAACCATTGGAATCTCATGAAGCTAAAAAGTCTCTTCACAGACAAACATAAAATAAGCAAAGCCAATAGATTACACACAGAATGGGTGAAAATTTTTGATGGCTATACAACTGACACAGGGCAAAGTTCGAGAATCTACAAAGAACTCAAAGCCCTAAACAATAAAAAGTCAAACAACCTACATACAAAATGGGGCAAACATTCCTAATCATTAGGGAAATGCAAATTAAAACAACTATGAGATTCCACCTTACCCCATTAAAGTCAGAAAACATTAAAAAGTTAAATGAAAACAAATGCTGGCAAGGATGTGGAGAAATAGGAAACCTCATTCACCTATGGTGGGAATGTAAGTTGGTACAACCAGTATGGAAAGCAATATGGAGACTCCTAAAAAGGTTGACTATAGAGCAGACACATACACACGTATACATCTTCATATATATGTTTATTTTTTGGACACATGTAAGACAGAGTTTTAAATATGCCTCCTATCTTAAAATCATACCAAACAAATTGGTAACCTCTTCACACATTTAAGATGAACACTGATATCCACTAATGAAAATCATAATTATAATATCTTGTTTATAATCTCTGCTCCTTTTACTTCCATATATCCACCAGAAAATGAAAGCCACAAGGGGAAAAGAGAAATATTTTCAATTCCCCTCTTAAAACAAGTAGCCTTTTCCAAATTTGGAACAAGAAATAGAATGACATTTAAGAAAGGTATAATAAATGTATAATAGAAAAGATAAAAATCAAAATAATAACAGCAAAAGCAAAAAGGATTAACATACATAATATGCCCTTTTGACAAATAAAATTTTCAATTTTAATAAGAATGTGTTCAATCAACATCTGACACACCTGTAATGTTGTATCCTCACTAAGAACCGGTATTGTCTCCGTTTTGTTCTTTTGCTCTTGTGAGTACTTTCTGAGTGTGAGCCCAAGTGGAATCTCAGGAGAAGAATTGCCTAGAATAAAAAAAAAAATGATCAATCATTTGTTGCTCTGCATTTTGTGACTCAAGAATGTTATAAGCACTGTGAAATGTCACTAGAACACATTTGGTAGGATCTAGGATTATAATTTGACAGTAGGACACATGCTTAGAATGTGTGAAAGCCTGAGTTAAATCCCCAACATAGCTGAGAAATTGTGTATCATAATTTGTTATTACATGTTCTTGTTTTACAATTCTTTTATTTATTTATTTATTTATTTGAGAGCGATAGACACACAGAGAAAGACAGATAGAGGGAGAGAGAGAGAATGGGCACTCCAGGGCTTCCAGCCTCTGCAAATGAACTCCAGACGCGTGTGCCCCCTTGTGCATCTGGCTAACGTGGGACCTGGGGAACCGAGCCTTGAACCAGGGTCCTTAGGCTTCACAGGCAAGCGTTTAACCGCTAAGCCATCTCTCCAGCCCTTGTTTTACAATTCTTACTTGGGTGAAACACACATGCAACACATAATAAATGCAATATAGAAAATGCTATAGAGTGAGGGCTGGAGAGATGGCTCGTAAGTTAAGAGCACTTGCATCTTTAGCATGAAAGTCTCTCATTCCAGAGACCACCATGTACAACTCCCCAGAAGTAATATTAAAGCATGAGAGTGCCCACACACAACTGTTACTCCAGTCTGCAGGGGCAAAGACCAGAAAATAACTGAGGTGGCTGATGGAGAGTAACCATGGTTTGAGTAAGAAACTCTGTCTCAAAAAATATGCAGATAAGCAATAGATAAAGACAACACCTGATGTTCACCTCTGGCCTTAGCATGTTCATACATGGAGTACACACATCTGCACACACACATACATACACAATGCACCTCACGCCCACCACATCACACACATGCTCTACACACATGCACACACATAAAAAGAAATGCTATAGGCTTATACAGTGCTGGAAAGACTATACTTTTAGATGTAAGTCATTTTTTAATTTTACTTTTAGACAATCCTGGGCTTCATAGAGACACTCAAAAAAAAATCCCCCAGAAATTCAACCTTAGACTTTACAAAACTGAGAAATAAATACCTCTGTTTTAAGCCACCTACTTTTGTTATTTTGTTACAGTAACCAAAGCTATGATATACCCTCTCTCAACTTCAACAAAGCAGGATCTTCCTCAAAAGTAACTATATGAGTGGCTGGAGATATGCTTAATTGGTAAAGCACCTGTTTTGCAAACATGATGACTGAGTTCAATCCCAAGTACCCATGTAAATATTCTGGGGTTCGTGGTGAGCCTGTAAACCCAGCAACTACAAGGCTGAGACAAGAGCATCCCTAGCACTTGCTGGCCAACTTTCTAGGCCAATTGGTGAGCTGTAGACCAATGAGTGTGTCTGTCTCAAAGAAAAGGAGACTGTGTTCCTGAAGAACAAAATTCTGAAGGCATCCTCTGACCACCACACACACATGAACACCCACAGACATGAACATACACACCCACAGGCATAAAATACAGGAATTATAACTAGATGAATTTCTCACTCCCATCAGAATTCAAGGAAACCACCCAGATCAAAGGAAATGCCTAAAACCAAAGATGGAAAAGAGAAATTGGTAGCACACAGTGAGTCAAGTCTCATATTTGACTGAACTTGTGATTTACAACAGTAAATTCTGCATAAATGTTTTAGCCAGCTATACTATGCAAGACATTTTCCTCACAAGACATGAAAATACACTAAGACTTTAGAATACTACCACAGTGGCATAGAAATAGTCACACAGAGAATTGAAACAGTGGGAAACAGACATATATATGAACTTAATATAGCACAATGTAAGTATTTTAAGCAGAATAAATTGGATTTCTTAAAAAATAACATTAAGGGGCTGGAAAGATGGCTTAGCAGTTAAGCGCTTGCCTGTGAAGCCTAAGGACCCTGGTTTGAGGCTCGGTTCCCCAGGTCCCACGTTAGCCAGATGCACAAGGGGGCACACGCGTCTGGAGTTCGTCTGCAGTGGCTGGAAGCCCTGGCGCGCCCATTCTCTCTCTCTCCCTTTGTCTTTCTCTCTGTGTCTGTCGCTCTCAAATAAATAAATAAATAATGAACAAAAATAATATAAAAAATATTTATAAAAAAATAATAATGGATGCTTTCAATTATCCTATGCTCATCTTTAAAGTATTTATTATTTGTTCATTTATTGGAGGGAAACAGACAGAATATGAATGCACTAGGGCCTCTTGCTTCTGAAAATGAACTCTGGATGTATGTTTCAGTTTATGTGTCTTGCTATTATTTTTTCAAGGTAAGGTCTCACTCTGTCCCAGGCTGACCTGGAATTCACTATGTAGTCACAGGGTGGCCTCAAACTCAGAGCGATCCTCCTACTTCTGCCTCCCACGTAATGGGGTTAAAGGTGTGCATCACCACCCCTAGCTGTGTATGGATTTATATGGTGACCAGGGAATTGAACACAGGCCCAACCAACTTTAAAAGCCATGTTCCAAATCTCTACTCTCAAACATAGAAAGGTCATGCAAACTAAAAACAATCAAGGAAATCTCAATACTCCAGTGATCAATTGAGCTTCAAAGATATGTACATAATATTCCATCCAAAAGATGCAGATATACATTCTTATCATTTTGTGCAACCTTTTATTAAATAGACCACATTCTAGTCTTACTAAATACTAAAGAATCAAAGGAATCTTTTATATCTTATCAGATCACCCTGTAAGAAAGCTAGAAATCAACAGCATAAAAAAACTATAGAGGGCTGGAGAGATGGCCTAGCGGTTAAGCACTTGCCTGTGAAGCCTAAGGACCCCAGTTCGAGGCTTGATTCCCCAGGACTCACGTTAGCCAGATGCACAAGGGGGCGCACACGTCTGGAGTTCGTTTGCAGAGGCTGGAAGCCCTGGCGTGCCCATTCTCTCTCTCTCTGTCTCTCTCTCTCTCCCCCTCTCTCTCTGTCACTCTCAAATAAATAAATAAAAATGAACAAAAAATATTTTAAAAAAATCTATAGAAACCACACTAATACATGGAGACTGAACTATACTCTTGAATAATCAGGGGGTCACTGATAAAATCAGACAGGAAAATAAAAAAAAATCTAGGTTCAAATGAAAATGAAAGCATAACTTACTAGAACTTCTGGGATATAGCTAGCGTAGTTCTAACATAGTTTACATCTATGAATGCTTAAATTCATAAAGCAGAGATATCTCAAATATAAATCCTGCTCAAAATACTAAAATCTGTATGTTACAAACTAATAGCCAACTTGATATTAAATTAACAAAAACTAAGACCTTTTTTTTCCCCCAAAACCTGATGTGAGACAAGGATGCCCCATTTCTCCATTCTAACCTAATGTAGTGCTTCCTGTCTCAATTAGAGAGTAAGACAAGAGAAAGGAATAAATGGTAATGAAAACATGTTTAACAAAGTTGTATGGATAACAAAATCAACATAAAAAGTGAGTTAAGGGCTGGCGAGATGTCTCAGCCATTATGGTGATTGACTCTAATGCTAAAGGACCAAGTGTCAATCTCCACATTTAATGCAATCCTTAATAAAATTCCAATAGCAGTCTTCACAGAAAGAGAAAAAAAATCAATCCAAAAATTCATTTGGATGCAGAAAAAAATCTCAAACAGCCACAACAATTTTTTAACAACAAAAATACGGATGGTGGTATCACCATACCCAATTTTAAGCTATATTACAAAATTATTGCACAAAAACAGCAAGACCCTTACATAAAGACAGAAATGTAGATCAATGGAACAGAACAGAGGACCCAGATGTTAAGCCAGGCAGCTACAGCCACCTAATTTTTGACAAAAATGCCAAAAGTATTCATTGGAGAAAAGGCAGCCTCTTCAATAAGTGGTGCTAGGAAAAATGTTCATCTATATGTAGAAGGATGAAAATAGAACCTTGTCTTTCTCCATGCACAAGAACCAAATCCAAATGGATCAGGGACCTTAATATCAGACCTGAAACTCTGAAATTGCTAGAGGAAAAGATAGGGGAAACTCTACAACATATTGACAAAGGCAATGACTTTCTGAATATAACCCCAATTGTTCAGGAAATAAAACCACTAACCAACCCCTCGGATCTCATGAAATTACAAACTTTTTCTACAGCAAAGGACACTGCAAATAGAGAAAAGAGACAAGCTACAGAATTAGAGAAAATCTTTGGCAGATATACATCTTATAGAGAATTAATATCCAGAATATACAATGAACTAAAAAAAAAGAAAACAATAAGAAATCAAACAACCCTATAAAAAATGGGTTCTTGAGCTAATTAGAGAATTCTCAGAGAAAGAAATACAAATGGCATATAAACATCTACAAAAGAGATCTAGGGATGGAGGGATGGCTTGGCACTTAAGGAGTTTGCCTGCAAGGCCAAAAGACCCAGGTTCTATTCCACAAGCAGGACACATGCTAGGCAGGTACACAAGGAGGAATAAACATCTGGAGTTCATTTCCAGTGGCTGGAGGCTCTGGAGCTCCCATTCTCTCTCTCTTCCTCTGTCAAATAAATAAATAAAAATAAAAATATTTTTAAAAAATAAAAAAGACGACGACTTTCTTAGCCATCAAGGAAATTCAAATTAAAGCTACTTTGAGATTCCTTCTCATTCTAGTCAGAATGGCTACCATCAAGAAAGCAAATGGACATAAATGTTGGCAAGGATGTAGGAAATGGGGAAGCTTTCTACACTGTTGGTGTGAATGCAATTTGGTATAGCCATCAGGGAAATCACTGTGGAGGTTCCTGAGATAGCTAAAATTAGATTTACCATATGACCCAGGTATAGCATTCTTAGGCATATATCCTAATGACACTTCTTAGTTCGTTAGAGATACTTGAATAACCATGTTTTTTGCTGCTCTATTCACAATTGCTAAGAAATGGAACCAGAGAAGATGACCCTCAATAGGTGAATGGATAATAAAGTTGTGGTACATTTACACAATGGAGTTCTAGTTAGTGGTAAAGGAAAATTAAATTACGAAATTTGAAGGGAAATGGATGGGTCTGGAAGTCAGGTAACCTAGGTAACCTAGGCCCAAAAAGCCAAACATCACATGTTCTCTCTCATATGTGGATCCTAGCTACAAATGTTTAGACTTGTGTGTGAGCTAGAACCAAAAATTGGTAGCAGAGGCCAGTAAGCTATAAAAAGGCTATAAGGGAGGGAGGAGAAGGAAGGACTTCAAGAAACAGTATTGTATATATGT